>NC_090056.1:18436985-18441985 GCF_038355195.1 Osmerus mordax | reverse complement strand
GGGTAGGGGATGGGGGGGGGGAGGGAGGGGAGGGGAAGGTGGTGGGAGGACAACAACATTTCAGATATGGTTGCATAGTCTTTTATCTTGGTGATTGTGGGTTGTAACTCACATACAGTGCAGTGGGCAACATGCAGGAATACACAAAAACACACATCACACTTGCACACACAAACACACATCACACTTGCACACACAAACACACACACATAGTGGAGGACGCTTTCTGTCCATGTCATGTTGCTCTGGCATCAGGACCAGCTCCTGTTGGGCCTGACCTATTAACTCTGCAGGCCTGAGACAGCTCTCCCATAGTCTCAACGATAAGCATGACAGAGGGCTGAACCTGAGTTGTTGACGCACTCCGTGTTTGGGTCTGGCTATCTCTGGACCGTTAGTTTCAAACCGACGCCTGGCCTTTCATATGCAGAACAATTGAGGGCCTATTGAGGGAAATGTCACTGAAAAGACTCCAGGAACTGAGAACAGTTCTGAACGCGTCACGTTTCGTTGTTTTGATCAAGCCGTCGTGACTCCCACCAAGTTGCATCAGTGAAGTTCTGTTGAATAGTAATCATGTCTTCATAACGAGTGAAACGAAGAGAACAGTCTGAAGCCATTGTGGACGTTCGATCCGTTACTTGTGTAAAGCGCGGGGTGGGGGGGGGGGGGGGGGGGGGGGGCGGCGGCCATGTAGAGACAAAATGACATGCCGTCGTGTAAATAGATAAATAACATAAGGCCATTTAGTTTGTTTAATAAAAGAGCAAGCTATAGACCTGTTTTATATGAAAGGTACCTTAAATGACTTATTATGTGATCTGGCGCTATATAAATCTATATATTTTTTAATTAACCTTGACCTTCCAGGGGGGGCGGGGCTTCCCGTTGCGAGGGCGGGGCGCCCCCCTGATATAATGGTAGGGGAAACACTGGCGTCTGTGCAGAACACAAACATGTTTGTTCCGGTCACTTACACGTCTATCTGGGCCACATACTGCTTCATCTCCCTCACGGCCACGTCCAAGCGGCTGTACAGGCGGATGTAGGAGTCCTGGGTCTCCATGTCTTCCTGTTTCAGCAGGAAGCTCAGGCCGCCCTCGCCGTGGTGGGGGTCGCGCCGGCCGTCCACCAGCCCCTCCCCCGTCCCGTTCTCCTCCGTCTCGTCGCCCTCCAGACCGGAGCAGCTCCAGGAGGGAGCGCCCATGCTGGTGACGCAGTGCTGGGTGTGGGACATGGGGTTGAGGTTGGCTGGGGGGGGGGACGGAGTCGAAAGAGAAGGTAAGGGAGGGAAAGGGGGTATAGGGAGGGTGGATATAGATAGGAGAAAGGGAGATTTAAGGAGGAATAGAGGGTAGAGAAAGAGGGGACAGATTGGGGAGGATAAGGAGTGTACAAAAAGGGAGGAAGAAAAAGGGAAAAATAGGATAGAATATTAATTATGGATATCTACATTCATCATTTGTAGGCATGTGGCTTCAGACTTAGGAGTTTGCTAGACAGAGATGGTAGGAGAGAGAGAGAGAGACAGAGAGACAGAGACAGACAGAGAGAGAGACAGACAGAGAGACAGAGACAGAGAGAGAGAGAGAGAGAGAGAGACAGAGAGAGAGAGAGAGAGACAGAGAGAGAGAGAGAGAGACACACAAAACGAGACAAAGCTCTCCCTTCCAGACATGCATACCCACACCAGATGTTTGTCCTACAGAATCAAACCCCATTTCATTATATAGACCCTCAATGTGTTTTATACCCTACAGGTCAACAGAGTCCATGAAAACACAGCTGTAGATTCAGGTATGAGAATCCCAAAACAAAATTACAGCTATGAAAACACAAGTAAAAGTTAAGCAATCCGCAATCACCTGAGGCTGTAGACAGTTGTTATGAGCACAGGGGGAGTAACAATAGCCAGTAATAGCCAAGGCTACAATTATGGAGAGAGGAACTCCTATATACTTTCTGCACATTCCTCCCCCGAAACGTTCAACCAAGCGGCCGTACAAAAGACCCTAAAAAGGCAATCTTGCATCACCTCAGGAAATATCAGCCATAACTCCACACATTTCTGACCGCACGCTCAATGAAGCTGTCACTTTGGAGTCGTAAAAAAACCTGAAGCATGTTGCCAGGGAAACCCAAGACTGCATGGTTGAGGGATAGCAAAGCATATGTTGAAAAAAAGAAAAAAAAGAAGCTAGCTGACTGGCTAAACTTTTGTCTGCACAACTGTAGAGCAGATGTCAAGTAGCGCCAAGACATTTACATTACATTTACATTTAGTCATTTAGCAGACGCTCTTATCCAGAGCGACTTACAGTAAGTACAGGGACATTCCCCCCGAGGCAAGTAGGGTGAAGTGCCTTGCCCAAGGACACAACGTCATTTGACTCGGCCGGGAATCGGCAACTGGCAACCTTCAGATTACTAGCCCGACTCCCTCACCGCTCAGCCACCTGACTCCCGCGGGTGAGACAGCAAGAGAAAAGGAGAAAGCAAGGCTAACGCATCGCTAACAACGCTAACAACACAAATGGCCGCCTCTCAGACAGAACTGCAGTCTGTATCGTTTTTCCCGTCTGGTAGAAGCGTCTCTCTGGCGCGGGGTGAAGCGTCGGGGTGGCTGACAGGCTGAAACACACACTACCTCACCAGTAAACACTGTCACAACAAGAGCAGGGTGGGTGAAGGCCCCCTCATGTACAGTATGGTAATGATGAAGTAGGGGGCCATCTTTGATGACATCACTGAGAGCAGCAGAGAGAGTGAGAAGGCCCGCCCGGGGCTAATGGAGCCTTAATGGCAGGCCCATGGAGACGATTCAAAATGGTGGCATTCCATTTCACCACTCTGCTAATTTACTGTGGGAATCACCACAGTGGCACAGAGGCTAATCAGCGCGGTTGGCTTTCACATGAGAACTCAGTCATCTGTGCAGTGGGATTTAATTGGTCAAAGAGGGTAATTAAAGCAAAACGATCCCTCTGTTTAGAAGATTTTAAGTAGTTAAAAGCGGTAGTGATGTAATTCTAAACAGGGAATGGTGTTTTGACTAAAGAACCATGTTTGGAGGATGAAGATGGACGAATGCCACGGGTTCCTTTGTGCATTTCCAGCTACAGTATGTCAGCTGTACTTGGTTTACACAAACAGACTCTGAATGCGTGCACACACACACACACACACATGATAGTTAAACCAGTTAACCCTTTCCTCACCTTGGTCCGGGTCCAGGCCGAAGAAGGAGTTCTTGCGTCCGAAGCGGATGCTGAATGTTCTGCCGGCAGTGGTGGTGCTCTTGGGGTGAGACACCTGCATCAGGTTGACGTGGCAGTTTGTGGGGACGAAGTCCATGCAGCCCAGGGGGTGGGGCTTCTGGCTCGCCTGTTTGAACGTCGGCCACGCCTTGTTCTTCAGCTCCTGGGCGAACTGGGCCGAGAGACACCAGGTGAGAGGGAGAAGGGACCACATGGATATATTGTAGACGTGTCTTCTAGGGGTTGGAATCTTTTGGTACCTCATGATTCGATCAAATCGATTCTTGGGGTCACAAATCGATTAAAAGCGATTCACGATTTTGTATCTTTTTTTTGTTTGTTTTTTACATTTGTGAATCTATGTCAATCGCTAGAAGACTGAATCGCGATTCAAATGTGAACCGATTTTACCCCCACCACTAGTGTCTTCTGTGCTTTTACATTTTACACAAAAACAAGCTATATAATATTGGAAGGTTCTGGATGTGTGGGTCTACCTGCTGGTAGTTGCTGATGCGTCTTCGGATGCTCTCTAGCTTGGTGTCGCAGATGTTCCTGAACTCGAACTGGGGCATGGAGACCACACGGTCACACTGGGAGATCAGCTGGCTGCAGTTCCGCACAAAGTGGCTGTCGTCTTTGGCGAAGGCCTCCAGGATCTGAGCAAGGATGATAGGTGCAGTAGTCATGGAGTTACTTCAACTTCAATTTTTTTTTTTTTTTTTTTTTTTTTTACTTAAAATGATCAGTTATCCTTTTAAAACTTTTATTTGTATTTTTATAAAACTTAATTGAAAAAAATCTATTCAAATACTCCATGCCAGTTCACAACATTTAATTTTCTACTACTAAATTCCACCAAAAACCCACAACCACCAGCAGACATGTGGTGCCCAGGCCTGGCGGTGAGCAGCACCTTGGCGGTGAGGCTGAAGCAGCCCTTGGGCTCCACCACCTTCTCCAGCACCTGGCTCTTGATGCCTGCTGTGCTGACGTACTCGTACACCACGCCGTGCTCCAGGTGCATGTTGTCCACCGTCAGGCTCACCAGGGGCTCTCCTCGGACACAGACAGCCTCGCCAGGCCTCGGGAGTCTGGGGAGAGAGACGGGAGGTAGACACGCGGAGAGAGACGGGAGGTAGACACGCGTGTGAGTGTAGACCTGCAGGGGGTCGGTCCTTTCTGAAGTGAGCTTATTTTAAGAGCGCTTTTAGTGTGTTAGGACTGTTTAAGGTGTCAGGCGCTTCAAGGTGCGTGAAAAGACACAAACACACAAGTGAGGATGCATACACACCCTCACAAACTCTCACATGCTCACCCTCTCACACACACAAATACTCTCTCTCTCCTTCTCTCTTACACACACACACTCCCTCATACACACTCACACTCTCTCTCTCACACACTCTCTCTCTCACACACACTCTCAAACACACTCTCTCGCTCTCTCGCTCTCTCGCTCTCTCGCTCTCTCGCTCTCTCGCTCTCTCGCTCTCTCGCTCTCTCTCTCTCTCTCTCTCTCTCTCTCTCTCTCACCCTGTGTACCTGTTCGTTGGTGCCGTGAGCATCCTCTGGGTCAGCTCCGTTCTCCTCTGTGCAGGCCCTGAACGAGCCCCTCCTCCCCCTCACCCTGCCCCTGATCCTCCACATCCTCGAACGCCCGGTACACCCACTGACACTGTCAACACACACACAGGGCTGGTTATTCATCCTGTTTCTGCGAGGCGTATATGCGTGTTTATG
>NC_090056.1:18315565-18436785 GCF_038355195.1 Osmerus mordax | reverse complement strand
ACTGTGTCCCCCCTAACTGCACTGTCACTGTTTGGAAGGACGAAGACTGGGGGGGAGGGATGAGAGAGATGGGGGGGAAGGGGTTGGGGGGTGGTAGATGGAGGGGATGGGGTATGGGGAGGGACGCAGATACTGAGTAGGGGCACTGTTATGGGCTTGGGTGGAGCGGGTTGTGTGGCGCGGTGGTGGGTGGGGGCAAGCGGGCAGGCAGGAAGGATTCAGGAGAAGTCAGGAAAATCGAGTGACTGAGAGGATCCTGAGGACCACTGCAAGGTTGAGATCTGGGAGACATCACATCCCCCAAGTCTGACAACTATGAACCAAAGAAACGAGGGAGGGATTTCTTTGTTGTTGAAGTATTTGTCAAATAAATACCAGAAAAAAAAGTCAGGAGAGAAGGAGCAAAGAGAGAGAGAGAGAGAGAGAGAGAGTAGAGACTAAAAGTAGACAGAGTGAGTTGACATATCAGCATGTGTG
Organism: Osmerus mordax; assembly: GCF_038355195.1. Taxonomy (NCBI): domain Eukaryota; kingdom Metazoa; phylum Chordata; class Actinopteri; order Osmeriformes; family Osmeridae; genus Osmerus; species Osmerus mordax. The sequence goes on along the minus strand of NC_090056.1, from coordinate 18,436,308 downwards.
GTGGGCTGTCTCTGAGGGACAGCAATGTGAGCAGGCATGCCTAATCTGTCTCCACCCCCCCGCCCCCCCCAGGGACATGCACACACAGTCCAGGACACATCCCATCCTGACCCACTGGGACTAATGTGCTTTGGCAGCAGGGGGGTTTGTGACGTGTGTGACGTGTGTGACGTGTGTGACGTGTGTGACGTGTGTGACGTGTGTGACGTGTGTGACGTGTGTGACGTGTGTGACGTGTGTGACGTGTGTGACGTGTGTGACGTGTGTGACGTGTGTGGCGTGTGTGACGTGTGCGGGTCTGCATCAGACCGAGAAAAGAAAATGAGGGAAGGCATGGGCAGCAATGTGTTTTCACCTTGTGTTCGAACGATCCTAACCCTTGATGAGGGTAACAGTGTGTGTGTGTTTACCTCAGCATGTGAGCCCCTGGTGACAGATTTCACCACAATGGCTTTGTTCTTCTCTTCGATCTCGAAGCCGTAGTCTTCCTCCTCGGGGTGAATCTACATAGGGGCACAATCGACACAAGGTTTCGCTTTAATGACGTACTTTCATTGACCGATTGATCGTACGTGTCAGTTCAAGAGGAAACCATGATTGCCTTGAGCCTCTCCTCTGTGTGGGGTCTGTGTGGGGTCTGTGTGGGGTCTGCCCTCTACATATCAGCTGTCGACACAATATCAGATTGTCTTCTCCCCGGACTGCATCCCATGGCTTGCGTGTGTCATCATGCGACAGAAGGCGAGTTGCTGAGGGGATGTTGTCATTAGCGAGCTACTGCTAGCTTAGCCACGGGCCTATCTCGCTGCTGCAATGCTCTGATAAGATTGTAATCACTAGGTGACTTCCGTCTGAGGAGTTGGCTAAAAAGGGAAGGGTAAACAAAGAAGCCTTATATGGGAGCGGTGGAGGTTTGTCACTTCAACAGCTACAGGGTGGATTATGTTTTATTATCAAGACTGAGGCGTTGCCATTTCTGGAAGTAAAACTAAAAAAAATTCTACTTCCTCTGCTGGAACACTACATTAACCAACGCTAGCACTAAGACTGTTAATATTAGCCTGACACTTTGGAGGCTCTTGTAGACCCCGGTTTCCCGCCCTTTTGATGGTTTGACCTTTCCCCTCATTCTTCCAGCACCTGTTGTTGAATGTCACGTCGAGCCGTCACTGGGTGTTGACCAGTCAGGAGAGAGAGCGAAGGAGAGGGTGGTAGAGAAATAGAGAGCGAGGTAGAAAGTGAGGTAGCCTACACATTCAAGTTCCACTCTAGTTCTAAGGCAAGTTAGGTAGCAAACAGCTATGACATGCTGCATGTAACCACGTTAATACATAACAAAAATGCTTAATCAACAGAGAAAGGTCAAGAGCCCATAGCTGGTAACCTTATGGAGAAGCTTGCAATTATCCCACACTGAGGGGCTTCACCGGGGCAAAGTGGTGTTCTCGCTTGGCAGCTCATACGAGATTGCTTCTCTCCAGGATACATCTTCTTCAAATTAGCAAAGGGGAAAGTGTGTATTTAAACTCTACCAACTGCCAATGATTGTGAGTTTTTATATTCAAGTCTTGACCTTATCAAAAGAAAATAAATAAATAAAACACAATTTACCAAATCATGAGAAGACATTATTGAGCACGTATTACTGAAAGCGAATCAACGAGACTTCATCAGTTCAAAGTTCAGCGAGCTATCAGATAGCAGCTATCATTGTGAGGAGTGTTAAGATTATTTCTCAAGTAATGCACAGTCGTTGGATTCATGCTAGGCATCTGTATTGTTCAGTATAAAACATCACATCCTTAATTTCTCCGACAGGAGAGGCACAAGGGAAGACTCCATGATGACACACAGCTGACTCCATTTGCAAAAGTCAAATGCTATTAAAATATGCACGTGGATCAGAGGAACTTCAAAGCTCTGGTGTCTTCAAAGCTGGAGGGGGAGATGTTTTTATCCGCGACGCCTTTGGGGCGGAGATGTGTGCGTGGTGTGTGTGTGTGGTGTGGGTGTGTGGTGTGGGTGTGTGGTGTGGGTGTGTGTCTGTGTGTGGTGAGTGTGTGTGTCTGTGTGTGGTATGGGTGTGTGTGTGTGTCTGTGTGTGGTATGGGTGTGTGTGTGTGTGTGTGTCTGTGTGTGGTATGGGTGTGTGTGTATGTGTCTGTGTGTGGTATGGGTGTGTGTGTGTGTGTCTGTGTGTGGTATGGTTGTGCATGGTGTGTGGTATCTGTGTGTGTAGTTTATGTGTGGTATGTATGGTGTGTGTGGTGTGTGTGCTATGTGTGTGTGTGTCTGTGTGTGAGTTCTGATTCTCTGAGCCAGATGCTGTCTACGTCAGCACACACGAGCACAGCCTCGTGGGATGCAGGGCAGGGCTGGTTCTGATTATGCCTTCTAGGACCTTGATTTGACCACATATCTATAACATGCACCTACACAATGGAATACTTAGTCCCCGGACAGCACAGTAATGTTCTATAAAATAGCTCTATATCTGTGTACTCGTGCATGTTTGTGTGTCTGTGTGACCATGCGAGTGTGCATGTATATAGTATATATACATAAGGATCATAAGTGAGAGTGTGTGTGTTTTTACGTGTGTGTGTGTGTGTATACGTGAGTGTTTAAATAGTTGTGTGTGTGCGTGTGTGCATGCGTGCATGTGTGTGTGTGTGTGTGTGTGCATGTGTGTGTGTGTGCATGTGTGTGTGCGCGTGTGTGTGTGTGTGTGCATGTGTGTGTGCGTGAGGGTGCTCACCACCAGGGACTTGGCCAGGATGTTCTCTATGAGTTTGAAGTCGTTGCGGAGCTGCTTGCTCTTGGTGCTGGTGCCCTCCGTCTCCTCGTCGGCATAGAAACGGAAGAACTGAGACTCGTCTTTGAACTCGCTCTTCTCCAGGACTGGAGGAGGACAAGGAGACAAAGACAAGGAAGAGAAACGGCTTGAAAAACATGTTATTTCCCACAGAGAAAAACGACAAGGGAAATAAAGTCAATGGGGCCAGACAGTTATGACTGTACTAAACCTGAACGGGGGGGGGGGGGGGGGGGGGGGGGGGGGATTCCCACCGCAATTAAAAAGCTAAACATTGGAAATGGTCTAGCGACACACGTCAGTGGAGAGTGCGCTAATCCGATGTGCAATAATTACTCAGAGACAAATGTATTCCGCCGCAGACCACAGATGTGGTCCATCAAAGCCCTTGTGGATAAAAAAACACAAAAACCAGACATTTTAAGAACTATTTCTTTATCGAGTACATTAAGTCATTCCAGACCAATTCATTTAGGTCACTTGCAACAAGAACAACCCACTTACGATACCTAGAAGCAGCTGCCAATTCGTGTGTCGACTGGGAGTCAGTTGGCTGAGCGGTGAGGGAGTCGAGCTAGTAATCCGAAGGTTGCCAGTTCGATTCCCGGTCATGCCAACTGACGTTGTGTCCTTGGGCAAGGCACTTCACCCTACTTGCCTCGGGGGAATGTCCCTGTACTTACTGTAAGTCGCTCTGGATAAGAGCGTCTGCTAAATGACTAAATGTAAATGTAAATGTCTAAATGTGTGTACCTACACACATCAACCTAACGGCTAATTAACGCATTAGCTAAACATGCTAAGAAAAGATGGGCCCCATCTGGGTCTAGCCTACCTACCTATATCTACGTATACAGCCTAGGACTATAGAGTCTCTGGAGAGAGAGAGACAGAGTGTGTGTGTGTGTGTGTATGGTGTGAGCATACCTGTGTGTGTGTACTTGTGTGAGCACTTGTTTGTGTGTGTGTGTGTGTGTGTGTGTGTGTGTGTGATTACGGCCTATTTGTGCATTTGGGCCCACACTTGTATGCTGTGGTTTTGATCACCCCCCCCTCCCTCCTTCCCTAACACCTGGGTACTTCTACCAGGTGCACACAGCATCAGGAAAGCCCTGTACGTAACTACATTACGTAACGTTAACACACACATTACCATGACTCACCAACACTACCATCATGAGGTCATGTGTGCTGGGGTTCAGAGTCTCCTTGAGTACTTCCTTCTGTTGGATACCCCACGTCTTAGTAACCGGGGTCAATGTGGTGTATCTTGTTATAATTCAATGTATACATCTACTGTGCATGAACTCCTTGGCATGATCAAATATACTCGATACTACATTTGTCTAAACTCTTTGGCATAACAACATCTGTAATCCGTTGTACTAATACCAGCTGTTTCCAACATCAGATGTGACCACTGATATTTTAATAGTGAGTAATGAACAAAGACAACATGCTTAGTTGTAAGAGTTTGTTTGACAGTGTGCACAATACTGTACTTAACTTGTCAAACCGTGATCCAACCCAGGCATGGTGAAATATACGCTTCTTTTACGTGATGACAGGCAGTAGATGGTTAGCCCGCATTTTTTCCGCACAGAAAATAGCATTATTGTTGCTCTTAGCTAAAGAGCGTGTTCAGGAAAACACACACACACGGACACAGACATACCCAGACACACACACACACACACACACATACACACAGACATACCCAGACACACACACACACACACACAGACATACCCAGACACACACACACACACACACACAGGGACACAGACATACCCAGACACACACACACAGACACATACATACCCAGACACACACACACACACAGGACACAGACATACCCAGACACACACACACACACAGGGACACATACATACCCAGACACACACACACACACACACAGGGACTCGGGACAGTGCGCTAGTTCATGTGTGTGTGTCTTCATGTGCGTGCTGGAAGGACACCGTGTTCTCTGCTCTTATCCTCTGGAAAACCTTTCCATGGAAAAGCCTGATTCCAACTGTTCAAGGAGACAACAGAGAGTGCAGCCCTCCAGTGTTTGTCCTCGCAAGTGTTCGCTGTGTGACATGTACCAGTGCCACACAGCTTACAGCGTACACACACACACATTTACCACACACACACACATAGTACACACACACACAAACATACATAGTACACACACAAACACGCTTAGCACACACACACCTACGCCCTGGCCTTGTGCCAAGAAAATGAAGTCTGACCTGAAGGTATTTCCTATTCACCTGGACAGGCCATCTAATACCTTATTGCCGTCTATTCAGCTCGAGGGTGCTTCTGGAAATCCCCTAATTTGGCTGTTCCAAGAACACGCATGCACACACACAAGCGCTAAATAATAAATACATAATTTAACTGCAGTATCTACAGTCCAGATGAGCTACATGGTGAAATGTAATACCCAAATGACCGCATGAACGATCTCAGAGAGAAACATTACCTTTTAACCACAGAAAGGCTCACACACACACACACACACACAATACGCAGCACAATACCCAGGTGACCACACAACAGTGCACAGTATCTGATCCTGTGGTTGGGCTTCAGCCATTATGTCATAACATCATTCGAGTTTTACTTAATAAAAACTAAATTAAAGGGTCTTTGCGAGGTTCTCCCAAACATCTAGTTAACGGTAGCTGTTCCTGTGAGGTGCAGAGAGAGACAGGAGAGCCACAGAGAGAGAGAGAGGGGGTGTTGGTGTGTGTGTGTTTACAGACATGCTGACTAGGCCAGTAGGAGTGTTGGGGCGCTGAGCAGGTCAGACAGGTGAGAACACACCTCCTGTCATCAGAGGTCAGAGGGTCAAGGTGTGAAACCTGGTGCAGTAAAACCCACCAGCAGATGGCAGCGGGATCGTGTGTGTGTGGTAGAGAGTAACAGAGAGAGAGAGAGTAACAGAGAGAGAGAGAGTAACAGAGAGAGAGAGAGTAACAGAGAGAGAGAGAGAGAGTAACAGAGAGAGAGAGAGAGAGTAACAGAGAGAGAGAGAGTAACAGAGAGAGAGAGAGAGTAACAGAGAGAGAGAGAGTAACAGAGAGAGAGAGAGAGAGAGTAACAGAGAGAGAGAGAGAGAGAGTAACAGAGAGAGAGAGAGTAACAGAGAGAGAGAGAGTAACAGAGAGAGAGAGAGTAACAGAGAGACAGAGAGTAACAGAGAGAGAGAGAGTAACAGAGAGAGAGAGAAACAGCGGAAGTTCAAAAAGAACACATGCAATTGTGCAAATCGCTGTGTGAGAGTGTAAGTTTCACAAGTGTGTACTCGAGAGTTTTGAGCTTGAGTGTGTGTGTGTGTGTCTGTGGGCATGGATGTGAAGGGTGATTACCCTTCACACAGTGCCAAGGATGCATGTAGGCTAAGCTGCCTCTGAAGGCAGATGTACTGTAGGTGTTGAAGTTGTTGACCCAGACAGCTCTGTAGCAGAAGCAAACAGCTCAGGGTGCACTGCTGACATGGGTCACGGTTTGGGCTTTGGCTACAGTATTATACTGTAGGGTAAACAAGTTACTGTGTGTGTGTGTGTGTGGGGGGGGGGGGGGGGGGGTTGGTGCAGGTGTGCGTTTGGTACATGTGTGTCGATGTGTGTGCATGTGTGTGTGTGTGGTGCACCTGTTTGTGTGGTGCACCTGTGTGTGTGTGTGAGACTGACTGACCGTGGTGCATGAAGCCGTTGTTGCACAGTCCCACCCCCAGAGTCACGGCATCATCGCGTGTGGAACAGTCGCCCTGGGAGACAAGATGACGCACGCATCACAATCCATAGTTACTATTTAAAGATTGGTTTATACCTTCACACACATGCACACTGTAATTTATTCAATGTGTGTGTGTGTGTGTGTGACTGTATGTGTGTGTGTGTGTGCGTGTAGTCTGCAAGGTTGCATGTGTATATACAGTGGGGTACAAAGCTCTGAGATCACATTGAACATTCAATGGGGGACCTGAAGAATGAGAAAGCCCGAGCATTCTGGGACATCACATGGAGTTCTTTGGAACATTGTCAGATCATGCTGGGATAACATGGGTCATTACGTTTTGCACAAACTTGTATCGAGTCAGTAAAGCCAAGAGGGGGGGAATACCAAATACAAAAAATTCAGACATTCCTGAACATTTCTCAAAAAGACTGAACTTTTCACTCAAATTGTTAAGCTGACAATATAATTTGTAATATTGTAGTACAAACAAAAAACATGCTAAATAGAAGCATCTTGACTTGTGGTCTCCGACTTAAGGACCACCCTATATGTGTGGGTGTCTTGGTGTATATACATGAGCATACAGTCTGCATGCCTGTGTGAACAGTATTTATACCAGTTTTACTTATATTAAGAGCATACTGCCTGTATGTCTGTCCATGTGTGTGTATGGGTGCCTAAGTGTGTGTGCAGTGTACAGGAGTCAGGTGGCTGAGCGGTTAAGGAATCGGGCTGGTAATCAGAAGGTTGCTGTTTTGATTCCCCGGCCGTGCCAAATGATGGTGTGTCCTTGGGAAAGGCACTTCTCCCTACTTGTCTCGGGGGGAATGTCCCTGTACTTACTATAAGTCGCTCTGGATAAGAGCGTCTGTTAAATGACAAAATGTAAATGTACAGTATTTATGATTGTTCTACTTAGACTGTGATCCCTGGGATTTACCTGAGACAGGAGCCAGTCCACCAGCTTGCTTGCAGGCACCACCGACTTGAAGGTTTTCAGATGATAGTCTCTGTCCCTGAGAGAAGGACGGTGAGCACAGGTGAGCACAGGTGAGCACAGGTGAGCACAGGTGAGCACAGGTGAGCACAGGCAGACACTGAGCCCAAACACAGCCCTAGCCAGTCAGCAGGGACTCATGGACAAGATGGCGTGGGCTTCTATCTAGGCTAGACTAACTACTCACCATCAAACATACACAGTCTGGTTACCTGCTAAACACAGATGATTAAACACTGCCTGGCTCACTGGAGGTTCCACCTTTTAACAGAGCCTTTGGCTGATTGACTCTTCTGTCCTATTTTCTTTTTTGTTGAACATGATTTTTTGGTGCCCTTTCTTGTTTCTAACCTGTAGCACTTTGAGATTTTAGCTCAATATAAAGTGCATGACAAATACTATTATTATTATTTGAAAACATCTGCATCATCTTCTCTCACATCTCCCATCCAACGGTGCCTTCTAAACATCCTCCTCAATGATTGTATTCTTTTTATTTTTCATGTTGTCTAGTTGAGGACCAATGGGAGATGGACTTCCTGTGTGACAGGTGTGTTTGTCATGACACACAGAGCCACAGGTATAGGAGCTACTTTATCACTTCCTCTGATCGTCCTCCGCCTGGCAACATGCTATACACATACACCGAGCTACTCCTGTTATGAAACTTAGTAAGAATTACAGCCAAGGTCCAAAAACACCCACATGAGACCATTCTGGAAAGAGGAAGTAACTACAGGAAGTTAAAAAGGCTTACAGGAAGTACGGTTTAGACCTGCATGACAGGCAGACCACTGAGTACATCGTCTGACGAGTTGTTGACCTTGTCACTGTGATGGATGTGAGCATGTGTGTGTGTGTGTGTGTGTGTGTGTGTGTGTGTGTGTGTGTGTGAGTGTGTGTCCTCCTCAGGTCCTCTCGTACTGCACATCTTCCATGGAAAACTCAAACAAAAGCCAGAACAACCACAGCAGAAGGCCTGATCAGACCCGATGATGCAATCAACATCAGCGTTGTAGGCCGACGCTTGCAACAGGTGAAATATTCACTTCAACAGGAAGTAGGTAACCAGGTCGAACCAGTGGCCGCAGTGTCCCTGCTACGCTGGACGCTGTGTAGAGGCGTGTCCCTGCTACGCTGGGTTAATGGAATCTCCAGCTGACCAGAGCCTATTTGTTTGCCTGTGACAATTGATACACTGGAGGCTTCAATCAGTGGCTGGATAGAGGGGGGAAGAGATGGAGACAGATAGAGACAGATAGAGACAGAGAGCAAGAGAGAGGGAGGGAGAAAAAGAGAGGGGGAGAGAGAGAGATTGAGAGAGAGAGTGAGAATGAGACAGAGAGAGAGTGCGAGAGAAAGAGAGAGTGAGAATGAGAGACTGAGTGAGAATGAGAGAGAGAGAAAGAGAGTGTGCATGTACTCCTGATTAGCACCATGTCTGCTTTCCTGTCTGGGTGCTACTGCTGAAGGTGACTCCCACAGAAAAATAAAGATTGATGCAGTGTTGCTGTGTTTGTCCAGGGTGTGCAAGTGTGAGTGTGTCACTGTGTTTCTGTGCTCTTGTGAGCAAACGTAAGATTTCCAACCCAGAATTCTTAATCTAAAATCACACATAGGTTCAAGGTGGTGAAGGCCAGTTTTCAATTCTACGCTCCCTGATAAACCCTCCTGCCCTTGAAAAACCTGGCAACTGAAAAACCTGGCAACCCCGACCTGAATATCAATGTATAGCTGAAGAGGAAAATAAAAGGTGGGTTTCCAGACTGAGGAGGAGAGTGTGTGTAATGGCTTTACGTCGGCAGGCTGACTGTTTGTTCCACTGCACGCAGAGGGGATGGTGTGGGCTGAATGTGAATCTCATGAATATTCACAGACATGCACCTGGAGAGAGGGAGTGTGAACGAGGAGGGGGAGGGGAGAGAGAGGATTGAAAAGGAGGAAGAAGAGGAGCAGGAGGATGGATACTTACTTGATGACAGGCGTGTACAAGCAGTGCAGGCGACAGTAGAGTCGTACACCCTACAGGGAGAAAGGAGCGGGTTTACATGTACATTTAGCAGACGCTCTTATCCAGAGCGACTTACAGTTAGTACAGGGACATTCCCCCCGAGGCAAGTAGGGTGAAGTGCCTTGCCCAAGGACACAACGTCATTTTGCACGGCCGGGAATCTAACCAACAACCTTCTGATTAATAGCCTGACTCCCTAACCGCTCAGCCATCTAACCCCTCTTTGAATCAGCTGGTCTAGCTAAGCCTCCATCTCTGCCTACTGAGGCAAAGCCCTGCTTCCTAACAGGGCGCTGTGTTGTCAGGCGCTAATGAGTTAGCCCCGAGCTACCGTGCACGACATCACCTCTGACATAGACTCATCACAGCCAGAAATGTGTGTGAGAGGTCAGAGCGATCTCTCTCTCCCTGTCCCACACACAGACGTTGACACACACACACCTTAGACATGATGTCCTCCATCTCGCTGCGGGCCTTGTAGGTTCCATCGTCATAGCGGAAGCGATAGAGCACCTGCTCGTTCTTGAACTGGTGCTTGTCCGACACTGGTAATGTCAAGAGAGGAGAGAGAGAGAGAGAGAGAGAGAGAGAGAGAGAGAGAGAGAGAGAGAGAGAGAGAGAGAGCGTGGAGACAGAGAGGCGAGAGACAAAGAGAAAAAAGGAGAGAAACAGTGAGAAGGAGAGAGGGATAAATGTCAGGGCTGATTGGTTTTCTGCTTTTAAGATGTATTACTTTAGAGGTCATGTGTGTCCGTTACTGTTCCTTCCACCTCAACAACTCTAGACTACGGGTCCATCTCAATCAGCCACGACAGCTTCCTCTTGTTGTCTCCTTTTGTCAGCCCTTCTATTCTTTACTTAGAAAACTTTAAATCGGTAATGCCAATATGGTTGCAACCTCCCATCCTCAAGTCCAGCTCCTTGAAGGACACCTAGTTTTAGATGTAAGGAGTATTGACGTGTTCCTTGCCAAAAATAGGGAGTTTGTCTTTGACTCAATATTTCCCTCCCTCCCCCCTCTCCCTCCATGTGTCCACTCTCCAAGCCTGTCACATCACCTCATGCCTCCAGGTCACTGACTAATAAGTGGCTACACTGTCCCTGTTCAGCCATCACCGGCCTGCCCCACTTGACCACAACCCTCCACTCCTAACCCACAAGACCCCCTCATACACACACACACTCCGAGCCCAACCCCCCACACACACTCCTAACCCACAACCCCCCACTGATGCAGAGTGTGGGCCGCAACAGAAGGGGTTTTCCTCAGGTATTAGGTGTCAGGAACCTGCAGCTCTGTGCGCCAGGTTGGTGTGTGGGGGCTGCCTTTCACAGTTTACGTCTGGGATTACCTACGGTCCAGGCCCCCAGTGACTCAATGTCAAACTCCCTTCATCAATTATTTAAAGGATGGTGTGTGCATTTCTTTTTTCAATGCATTATTTCAGTTTGTGACCATTTTGCCCGAGAGACTGATTCAAGCTCAACCTGCCGGACCATTAGACATTTTTGAGGAACACATCTTATGGCTTTACATGGCCTTAAGATTAAACGCTGCACTGCTAGGAAGGAGAACTGAAAATACCAGACAGGGTGCAAAATATCATTAAGTCAATAACGAGAGTGAGTGAGTGAAAGTAAGAATGAGAGAGAGAGACCGAAAGAGAGAGAGACTAACAGGCTGACAGGGTATTTGTGCATGAGTAAGAAGGAGAAAGTGTTACGGAACGTTGAAAAGAAAGTAACAGAAATTAAATAAAGTAAATGGTGCGAGACTAGAATCTACTCATTCAGTAGTAGGCTACAGTAGCCTTAAGGGAGCGTTTCATTTGAAAAGTCCTCCCTGGATTCCTTGCAGCCTCTCTCCTCACATTTACATTTAGTCATTCAGCAGACGCTCTTAACCAGAGCGACTTACAGTAAGTACAGGGACATTCCCCCCGAGGCAAGTAGGGTGAAGTGCCTTGCCCAAGGACACAACGTCATTTGGCACGGCCGGGAGTCAAACTGGCAACCTTGAGATTACTAGCCCGATTCCCTAACCGCTCAGCCACCAGACTCACATTCTCAACACAAGTCTCAGAGAGACAACCGGAGATAAAGTAATGAGGGAGAAAACAAACAGTAGAGCTTGAACTGATGAAGTATAACGAAAGGAGGAAATGAAGAACGAAGGAGTGGAAAAAAAAGAGTAAAGACGAGTGGAGGGTGTTCTCTCACCGTGGTGGATGATGCCGTTCTCCAGAAGCGCCTGGCCCAAGTTCACCCCCTCATCCGGCTTACTGATCTCCCCGCTCTCAATCAGCCAGGACACAAACTCACTGTGGACACACAACACAACCTCACATGAAACACAAACTTCCATGGCTTTATACTGTATGTACCCCACACCACAGTGAATATACTGTATGTACCTCACACCACAGTGAGTATACTGTATGTACCTCACACCACAGTGAGTATGTACCCCACACCACAGTGAGTATACTGTATGTACCCCACACCACAGTGAGTATACTGTATGTACCCCACACCACAGTGAGTATACTGTATGTACCTCACACCACAGTGAGTATACTGTATGTACCCCACACCACAGTGAGTATACTGTATGTACCCCACATCACAGTCAGCGTGACCTGACCTACCTTGTGTCCTCGTGTGGACACAAGACGTGACATGGCAGAAAGCCAGCAGCCATTAAGAGGGGCCTTCATCTTATGTGACATGAATATATTACAGTTATGACAGCAAACCCTGTGAAGTGTGACACAGCTAACACAGCTAACACAGCTAACATATCTAACACAGCTAACACAGCTAACACAGCTAACATATCTAACACAGCTAACATATCTAACACAGCTAACACAGCTAACATATCTAACACAGCTAACACAGCTAACATATCTAACACAGCTAACATATCTAACACAGCTAACACAGCTAACACAGCTAACATATCTAACACAGCTAACACAGCTAACACAGCTAACATATCTAACACAGCTAACACAGCTAACATATCTAACACAGCTAACATATCTAACACAGCTAACACAGCTAACACAGCTAACATATCTAACACAGCTAACACAGCTAACATATCTAACACAGCTAACACAGCTAACATATCTAACACAGCTAACACAGCTAACACAGCTAACACAGCTAACACAGCTAACACAGCTAACATATCTAACACAGCTAACACAGCTAACACAGCTAACACAGCTAACACAGCTAACATATCTAACACAGCTAACACAGCTAACACAGCTAACATATCTAACACAGCTAACATATCTAACACAGTGGACACACACATGCTGGACAGACTCCCCTTGACTTGACTCTTTCTCTCCTCTCCAACAGCCTGCCTTGTGATGTGCTGTGTTCCACTCACACCACACTCCATTAGGGTGTGGAGGCCATCCTCACTCCCACCTCCACCCCCACCCCCACCTCCCACCCATCTGACACTCGGCTGTTGAACTGGCCAAATGTTTGAAGGAGAAAATGACATTTCCCTCTGCTCAATCTTCCACGCTGTTGAGCAAAATCAATTCCCCAAAGAATGATGAACAGTGAATGAGAGACAGAACAATCTGAGCAAACGTGTGTGTGGGTGTGTGGGTGTGTGTGCGTGGGTGCCACGGAGCCCCCCTGTGTAGTATTATGTACGTGTGTGCGAGTACTGCTTATAAACACGTCATCTCTTAGCATGTGTTTTCATGCAAAATATATGTGTGTGTGCACAAGGGCATGACACTGTGAAAGCAGACTGAAAGCCCGTGTGTGTGTGCATGTGTGGTCATGCAAAACTGCATCCACCTTGAGCCATCTGCTTCTATCAGGGCTCTATTGTCTATTGTCCGGCTGATGTATTGAGTATATTTTACCATAATTAGAACCCTCACACACAAACCATTAACTATTACTGCTCAGGTAGGATTCAAACATATGTGTGTGTGTGTGTGTGCGCGGATGTACCAGTGTGTCAAAGCGAGAAACTGTTAATTAACATTGGCAGAGGACTCAAGTGGATGTGGAGGGGGCAGGCTGGGTGGTGGGAGTGTGTGTGTGTGTGTGTGTGCGTGTGTGTGTGTGAGTGTGTGAGTGTGTCTGGGGGTGCTTACGTAAGAGCCTGATTAATTCTATGGAGCAGAGTATATCCCTGTTAATAAGACGGGACCAGACCACACAGATGTTGAGTGTGTTTGTGTGTGCGTGTAACTTTCTACTAGTCAGCCGGTGCTTCATGCATGTCTTGCTGAGTGATGTCATCCATATTAGCTATTGGAAATAAAGTGACTTCATGTTTGAGGCATCATTCTTTCTCTTCCTAGCATGAACTCACCATGAACAAGATCTAACAAGTTATCCCCTCTCCTGCACAGCGATTCGTGAATTCTCACTCAGGACGCTTAGGAAGGTGTGCTTGGTAGAAACCTAATGTCGCTGGCACGATAAACATCTTCTACAGCAGATTTCAAACCCACAAATGGACCAAGAAGGCCCTGCTGGACTCTGAAAGCCATGATGCTATGCAAGTTCCACTCAAAATAAATAACCTGCATCAGCAAACGGGCCAGGTACACTGAGTGTGGAGAAGCTATAGGAAGACGCACTAGCAAACAGCTGACAACCACATTGAAGCTGTTGACAAATGATGGAATTATGCTATCAATAAAGCTGACACTGTCGAACAGGCACTCTCTGTAGCGGTCTGATTCAATAAGACCCACTTAGCAAGCACCGCTATCTGCTGGGCTTTCTCAGACTAGGAGATGCTTGCTCATAATGTCATCAGATACAAACCTAGGTTGCACTCATTACCAAGGAGGGAGGGAGGGAGGCTGGGTAGGGGGGAGGGAGGGAGGCTGGGTAGGGGGGAGGGAGGGAGGCTGGGTAGGGGGGAGGGAGGATAGGGGGAAGGAGGGAGGGATTGATGGAGTGTAGGAGAGAGGGATGGAGGTGTGGAGGGGTGGAGGGAGGGAAGGAGGGAGGGAGGGGGCCTGGCGAGTCTCCTACATGAAGTGCTGACAAGAAGGAATACTGTTTGATATGGATCGCTTTCCCAGACGCACGCAAGCACGTCTGCGTGGGCAGGCACACACACACACCATACACACACACACACACACACCATACACACACAGGGGTGTTTGGCTGCACTAGAATGCAGAGTGCAGTTCCATGAACAAACAGTCTAGCCACGAGTCACAGGAAAAACAACAACAAGGAGACAGTTCACGTCTCATTGAGTTTGACGGAAGTTTGGTGATGGATGGGAGGAATCAGGAAACATTTACATTTAGATTTACATTTAGTCATTTAGCAGACGCTCTTATCCAGAGCGACTTACAGTAAGTACAGGGACATTCCCCCCGAGGCAAGTAGGGTGAAGTGCCTTGCCCAAGGACACAACGTCATTTGGAAGAGCCAGGAATCGAACCGGTAACCTTCAGATTACTAGCCCGACTCCCTAACCGCTCAGCCACCTGACTCCCTGAAACAGCACGATCCATGAAATACATACTTCATGACAGCTGATTTTATTCAGATTTCCTACGTTGAAAATCTGGTTTGCGACTATGAATGTGAATCAACAGATGGCTATATTTAATCCTTAACGCACAATATCCACCCGTAGCCTTCGTGGTTGAACTTTCACCTCAGTCTAATGTGTGAGTAGCATCTCACCGATCACACAGCAAAGTCAGGTGGCTGAGCGGTTAGGGAATCGGGCTAGTAATCCGAAGGTTGCCAGTTCGATTCCCGGTCGTGCGAACTGACGTTGTGTCCTTGGGCAAGGCACTTCACCCTACTTGCCTCAGGGGAATGTCCCTGTACTTACTGTAAGTCGCTCTGGATAAGAGCGTCTGCTAAATGACTAAATGTAAAATGTAATGTAAACCGTTACGTCCTGCGCTTTACTACATCTTGCGTTACTTTTAACAGCCATTTAAACTTAGCTCAGACCACAAGTTCATGGAGGCAAGTTTGCAGGTCTGCCTTAATCACTCCTATCGCCCTAACAGTCCGTGCCCCGTGCCCCCCCGTCCCCGTCCCCCCATCTACCAAATCGGTGCCAAGGAGAATTTTAATTGCTGTTTGGAATCTCGCAAAAAGTGATTGTGTTGAGCTGAGGGAAGTCATGGAAAATGCCTCGCTGCTGGCAAGACCCTCATTGTCCATTCATGGCACTGAAAGACTAAAGGGAACAAGAAAGAAAAAAAAAACTGCAGCTCAGTCCAGCGGCCCACTGTTCAAGGGAGGGTCTTCCTAATTAAGCTGTGAGTGTGTGTTGAGACCTAACGAGTGATTGGCTCCTGACTGAGGGGGGGAAAAACAATTCCAGGCAAACTCGTTCATCAGTTTGGGCACTGGGAGACAGATTGAGAGTATGCGTGTGTTTGTGTGTGTGCGTGTGTCTGTGCGTGTGTTTGTGTGTGTGCGTGTCCATGTCTGCGTGTGTCTTCTGTGTGTGTGCAAGTGTGTGTGTGAAAATAGAAGGCCAGCTGACAGAGGAAGTGTCAGCTTCAGGAAACTCTAAGAGGAACTACAGTACTTAGCACACTGTAGAACAGTGGGAGGTGAACTCAAACCACGGCACAAAGAACAGAAGGATGTCATGATAGCAGCAGGTAGGGCATATAGCCAGGCACACACGGAGTGAATGGCTTTTCTTCTGAGTGCCTAAGTTTACACAGCAGCAATTAGTCAAGATGAGGTTGGAATTAACGCAATTACGTGGATTAAAAACGGCACCTCTCACAGAATTCCACCATGACATTTTTAAACACATTGTACATTAACCGTTTCAAGATCAAACCTGAATGGATTTCAATGAATTCTGGAATAAAGCTTCAGTGTTGACGGTTAGTGTACTTCGAAAACAACTCACTTTCCCATGAAGCATTTGGGTACGATGCTCAGCTTCCTGCGCCGATCCTTGATCAGGTGGCGGCTCTTGGTCATCATGTTGTGGTAGAGCTTCTCTCCCTTCTCTGCAATCATCACATAGGCATCCCTCTCCATACCCAGTTTAAGGCCTGCAAGACACATAATCAGTTAATTAGTATGCTTGCTAGCAGCAAGTTACACTGTTATAGTACTATCAAGTTTTTGTGGCGATCTTGCTTTGACCTTCTTAGTAAGATGTCATAAAACAATAACTGAGTCTTGGGGAGTTGGCTAACTAGTTACTAAAGTGTGTGTTACGGAACATGTGAGTTAACCAGCTAGCTGTGTGTGGCTAGCTGCAGCAGTGTCGTCGGATCTGAAATACAACATGCAGAGAAAGGACAAACTCGCAGGTACTTCAATATTTTCAATACTTCAACCATTTCGTTTTTTTGTGGTTGTTGTTGAGGCGACTGAGCATTCACGTTCTTAAAAATAAAAACTTAGGTGAAGAAATGAGTTACAGTATTTAAGTGAGATTCAGATCTTCCCTGTCTGCACAAGCAATTCCCATGGATTCCCATGACTGGCATTCTGGCTGGCATCTGGTGCTCCAGGAGTAGCTATTGTTTCACCATGCCAAAAAAATAAAATAAAACAGGGTTCCCAGGGGGACACCCAACTTCCCCTTCGTAGCCCTCAGACGTCTACACATGTACCAGCTCCCTGGGGGAGAGGCAGGAGAGGGGGGCGAGGCAGGAGAGGGAGGAGAGGGGGGAGAGGCAGGAGAGGGGGGCGAGGCAGGAGAGGCAGGAGAGGGGGGAGAGGCAGGAGAGGGGGGCGAGGCAGGAGAGGCAGGAGAGGGGGGAGAGGCAGGAGAGGGGGGCGAGGCAGGAGAGGCAGGAGAGGGGGGAGAGGCAGGAGAGGGGGGCGAGGCAGGAGAGGCAGGAGAGGGGGGAGAGGCAGGAGAGGGGGGTCTTTCATGGGGCTGTGAGAAGACACAATGAAGGGTCTTGCAGAGTTATCGCAGAGTTATCGCAGAGTTATCGCAGAGTTCAGACAAAGTACAGATGCAGCTGAGGAGCTCAGTGCGGTGGCTTGTGCTTGACGCCTTCTTGTGATGGAACACCAGATGTTTATCCCCCCCCACACACACACACACCCCTTGTGCATGCATGCCTGTCAATCAAAGTGCTGCTCCTGTTGTTTATTGTGAAGCTGAAGTTCAGAAGTCAACAGTGGGCCTTTTGACCCAGCTAGGCTCCACAGAGCTCTTCGTCTCAGCAGCTCGGCTCCGTCGTGAGGCCCTCTGACCTGCTAAACACCACAGTGGGGCGAACACAGCTTAAAGATGTTCAACTCCACCATGGGGCTGTCAGAGCCTCCTAGCTCCACCGTGGGGCTCTCTGAGAGGTTAAACTCCACCGTGGGACTGTCAGAGCCTCCTAGCTGCACCGTGGGGCTCTCTGAGAGGTTAAACTCCACCGTGGGACTGTCAGAGCCTCCTAGCTGCACCGTGGGGCTCTCTGAGAGGTTAAACTCCACCGTGGGACTGTCAGAGCCTCCTAGCTGCACCATGGGACTCAGACCATTTCCATTACAGGGGCTTGGAACTGACTGCTACTGATGGAGGTGGGGTTGGATTACATTTGACAGCAGCTGGACTGGGCTCAAACAAAGAGTGTCATTGAATAAGAGTGGGGTCTGTCTGGTGCCGAGGCTCTGAGCTTCTGGTGCAGCTGTCTGAGCATGTCCAGAGACACTCTCCCTTCCCACTCCTGCTGGCACCAGCTAACACGCTAACCAACCCATATTCCCTCTGCAAAAAAACACAGATAAGATGGCCCCAGCCTTTCCCAGCTGGTAGGCTTAAGACAATGGAGCTGCTCTGGGAACAAGAGGCGGGCTGACAACAACATACTGTGTCGGTCGTTAGCGGAAAAAAACTAACATTTGAAGGAATTAAGTAATTAGGATGCAACTGGATCGTTCTTAAATTGTACAATGTATTAATGTGTTGATGTCTAAACTTCCAGATGTGGTTGAAGGGGCAGGATCTAAGAAGAGGGGGTCTGGGGTGTTAGAGGGAGGGGGGAGGGGCGCCTGGACAAGTATGACTGATCTGGCATCTGTTAGCCTCAGGTTGATTTCCGCCCAGCCGTAACCAGACACCCCAGGCGCAGGGAACCCCACGGCTTTCCACATCCCTCCACTTCCACAACAGGTTCAGGTGCTGAGGCCAGAGGGCTTTGCAATAACTGCTTACCTAATTCCCATCCAAACAGCAACACGGCCAATTTGAAAGCTATTCAAGCTGCAGTTGTACACGGCAAAAGCCCAGGTGTAATTAATGTCTTGCACCATCTGTTGTTTGAGCCGATTTGTTCTCGTATTGCTTAGGGGGAATCTGTTTTGATTTTTGGTGACCAACGCTATCAGATGTCGCATTGCCCACAGCCACAGGAGTAGTAAACGCCTTTCCAAGCTTTACTCACAGCGGTGAACACACACACACAATAACAGAGACAGGTGGCTGTCAGAGAACAGGTGTTCTTACTCTTGTTGGAACCCCTTTTGAAGTAAAAAAAAATAAATAATCAAATTAAAAATTAAAAAAACCTAAAAGGGTAAATTTGTTTAAGAAGACGAGTTAGAAATTGTGTTAAATTGCTTGAAAACTGTTGTTCACGTGTAATCTCTTTAGAGAAGATTCTGCTTAATGAAATCCTGGATATTTTGAGTGTACATGACCTAAAAAACTGCTCCAAAACAAATACTGTTAAAAACAACATGCTATGCGGAGTATGAATGTCTAGACATATCCTCTGTCAGAGTTATATTACAGACAGCAACTCCATGAGGTGCACAGTGTCCTGTTTAGATGTTCTTTGCCAAGTCACAGCTAGCCTATTTCCGGACCTCGATGGGACCGAAGAGGCTCTTTACTGCACATCGTGGGCTTGTTTGTGAATGAACAGCTCGTAACAGGTGGTTCTAGGGTTCAGTGTCACCCAAGCTTATATTTATTAAAACAGAGTATTGGCAGTAAACTAGTGCTAGGACCATAAACAAAAGCTATCTTTGCTTCACTCACTCTCTCTTTGTTCACGCTCCCTCAAGATGGCGTCCAGCCACTTCTGCTTGTCCTCTGCATTCTTGGCCATGCAGACGAACCACTTGTTCTTGGCCGTGTTGTGGATCTTCCAGCCATTGGTCACTGTGTAGTTGTTACTGTGATAGTCCGCTAGGGGAGAAAACAAAACAGTTGACAGAAGTCGTTTGGTATACACACGACAACAGAGCCTTTCTCCAATGTTGCACTTTTGATGTGGCAGTTGGGAATGTGAAGTCTGGTCTTTGAAAATGACGGACCTATTACACTACTGTTTATGCTGACCTTCCTGAAGAAGCACTCACAATATACTCTGAGGTTAAGTTCAATTGAAAATAACATTACAAAACCAATATAGATTTCATGTCAATTACTAAGATAAATATTGAACAGTTTAAAAGTATAGCCCTGACTACAGAGAAATCTTGATTTCTCAATTTTTCTCTCACTGCCATTAATGATCCCCCCCCCAAAAAAATTATATTTTTTCTTTCTTTCATCTTTCTTTCCCTTGTGCTCACTCTCCTCTTTCCCGCAACATTCTAATTTTATCATCCGTTCGGCTCCAGGTGAATGTGTTCTGAATAATTAATGCCCCTGGGTAATGGGGTGCATTAGTGTGATGTTTAAAAGGTCATATAAATAGATATGATACCCCAGGGCCCAAGGGGACAATTTGAACGTTAAAGGGAGAGCACAAGTAGATCGTATTGGAAAAGGTGTTCACTTAACGTGTTTGGGAGTGGTGTATTGGGGGGGGGGAGACAAGAGTCTGCAGGAGAGAGAGGAGGAGTACAGTGTGTCGTCGTCCCATGAGGCGAGGTAGTCGAATCAAAGGGACGTACAGTACAGGCTAACAAGAGATCCTTGTTTCATAAGATGAGGAACTGGCTGCTTTTATCGAGGTAAGAGTGCAAAGATGTTCTTCAGTGCAAAAACAATCTGTGGGTTAGATGTTTTCACGAGCACGTTGGCATCATTCTCTTTCTGAGAAACGTGCTGTTTTGCACTGTGGTTTCCTCTTTCACACCCCGGTACGAGAGCAAGCAACACACAGATACAGGGTATGTGTGTTTGTGTGAGTGTGTGTGAGTGTGTGTGTGTTTTGTGTGTTTGTGAGTGTGTGTGAGTGTGTGAGTGTGTGTGTGTGTGTGTGTTTGTGAGTGAGTGTGTGTGTGTGTATGAGTGAGTGTGTGAGGCCTGGGTCTGCTCTGTCTCGTTAGTTTATCAAAAGGAAACACTTGAGAAGAAGAAGAAGACGGTAATTTCACCCAGAGGCCTAAAGCAACAAAGCCTGGCAAAACACTAATGCGGTGTGCAAGAAACCACGGAAGGAAAAAAAAACACAAGCAGAGTGTTGATGGTAGATATGTTAGATATGTTACGAGAACAGCCTGGCTTCTTGTTTAGGGGTGTGAAACTTGAGTGGTTTGTGTCTGTGTTTGTGCACGTGAGATTCTGTGCATCACTCGCCAATCCTTCAACTGCCAGTCTGTCAGATTCACATCAGCATTCTGTACTAAGGAGTGGTTCTAACATGAAGAGTGACATTAACATATTTTATAAGCATCTTCACTGCCTCTTTCTATCTACCTATGGGTTAGGGTAAGGTTGGACCTACAATGACGTCAATTAGTAGGATATTTAGAGTACAATGAATTTAACCTATTTACATAGTAACCTAATGAGGTGGTCTTCTTGACAAAGGGTAAATTATGCCAAAGTACAACATATCCCTTGTCTTCTTTTAGGGTTTAGGTTGGTTTAGGTGCAGTTCTGCGGGTGTATGTGGAGCCCTCGGAGACATTGTGTGTAAAAAGGGGTTAGTTGTGTGTGTAACAGTTAAACTGGATTTGATTTAGCCACGAATGAAAGGACAGAGGGATGAATGATGGATACGAGCAGATTCGTGTTTCCAAACTTAAGATGGCCGACGCTGGCAAACACACACCTGTTCCATCCTCAACGTTTTCCACCTCCATCACCTCAGTGTTGATTCTTCCCCTGAACAAATAGAGCGGACCATTGATGGACTTGGTCCTCTTGGTGGACTTCTTCCCAGAAACCCTAGAAAAAGAGGCAAAATGTCGTCAAAAGTAGTAATACGCTGCTGAGGAAATGAGGCTGTTGGTGCCAGTTCTGAAAACTGAGCCTAGATGTTTTGTTTGTAAATAAATGAGCTGGGCATGCAAACAGGAATTTGGAAATTCTAACTAATGTCCCAGTTTTCCAGGCCAGGCTCCTGTCTGTAAAACTCAGCTCTTGAATGAAAACTCTGTACTGTTAGTCTACAGTATATTCCCCTCAATTTGTCTTCCCTCGTAAAACAGGTCAGAGACTAGACCACTAGGGGTGGGGGAAAAAATTCACATTTGAATCTCGATTCAGTTTGCTAGCGATTCAGATTGATTCACAAATGTATGTGAATCGATTTTTTTTTATGATGTTTTTTTTATATATATATTTGTTTTTATCTCTGAAAAATTTTGAATCGATTTTTAATCTAATCGTAACCCCAAGAATCGATTCGAATTGTAAGGTACCAAAAGATTCCCGCCCCTAGTAACCACTGTAGCATGTTTCAAGAGGGAAGACAAATGAAGTTTTGGCCTTACTCACCTGGACTTCCTCTTGCAGTACACCAGGAGGTTGTCGAACAGGAAGAAGACTCTCTCCTGGATGTTGCCTGCTGAGATCTTGAGAAGGTTACCATGGAGAAGCAGCTCTGTGCTGATGTCTGTCAGGTTGGTTCCCTGAAGAAAAACACAGGAAGTCGAAACCGTGACATTAATCGACTGGATCCTCAAATCTTAAAACGTAAAAAAAAAAAAACTTCTTGACGATAATACATCTGAGTTTGAACTCGTTTCGTGACTTCAGAGTTCGCAACCTCTGTGAAAACTATTCAAAACAGAAAATTCCGAACTGTTCCCTTGGATTCCGTTCAAACGATCTGCTTCCATCCCATTGTCCTCCGAAGACAGCAGGCCTACAGTCAACACTAGCCTTTCCCTGAACCTTTGAAATCTAGAGCTCAAAATTCCCATAAATGCTTAAAAAGGAGCCTGTGGTATCTTAACAGTGTGTCTCAGCAGAATGTACCAGAAGATGTGTAGGTTTCTGGGAGTTCATGAGTGAATGCTATTGGCAAACCCCACATTGGGAGAAAAACAGGAGCCACTTTAAACAGTGCCAGACTAGGTCCCTGGGGGCCTTCTGGTGAGCTCAAGACAGAGAGACTGTTTATTCTGCTCCTACAGTCCAGATCCTCTCACACCACTGCAGGCTGGGGCTGGACAAGTATTCGACAGTTTAGGAAGTTTTCCTAATGCGTCATGACGGTGTTAAGATTTGTCATAAGATATGTTGTGTTACGGCAGGTTAAGGCACAAGTGTGACAGAACAATCAATGTGAAGTGTCACCTAATCCCTCAGGGGTAAAGACACAATTTGGAACTTTGTCGCTGGTGCCGAAACTCAAACACCCACCACCACAAAAAAAAAGTACTTCCTAATAATCCCACCACCTTTTTCCTGACAAGAACTAAAGAGGAAATTGGGCCTCCGTTCCGAAAAACTGTGACCTGTGCAACCGTGACATACGAAAACATCGACACCCAACCCATAGTCTCACTTTCACACAGTAAACCAACAAGCTGCTCGCCTTTCACCGCCTGAGCCAAATGGACCCACAGGTCAGGCCTTGTTACCAGGAAACCGAGAAAGCCATCTCTGAATCTGCTAACCCACATTTCAGAGCATCTCGGTGACAAGACGCTGCATCCCGTTAAAGGGCCAAAGAACGTTCCTTACCGAAGAAATTCAACCTGTTTCATAACGCACCTCGTTCCCTCCCTTCAGTGTAAACATAATCTCTGTGTTGTGTGGCTTTTGAAACACGATAACGTCAATCTCGATGTCTCAGAAGGCAGAACGTGGCTCACGCAGTCCAGACACCAATTAACCCTTACACTGCTGTCATCAAGGGACCATTCATCCTACAGAACTCATTCATTCTTTCTGACATAACATTTGATGGGATTCAATTGAAGTAAAGAAAAAAAAAAAAAGTCTGACCGGATGTGAGTGAACCTTGCTGAGATCTAGGCTGCATCAATAATGTACGACACTTGGGTTGAAACAGCAAGGTGATATTTCAGTGAATCAGTGAGTCCTTTAACAACGGCCATTCCCACGCCCCAGACATAGGTGTGTTTTCTGAGTAACTGTAGTGAGCTAGGTGCACGAGCACGGATGTGTGCACAGGCCATGCCTGTAGGGACGGCAAGAGAGGACCACCACATCGGCCCCAGAAACTCTTGTCCGTGTTAAATGGATGGTGCCAACTCGAATCGACTGGAACCAAGCAGGGCCATGTGTGGGTATTGGATATACCCCCCCACCCCGTGCCTTTCTATAGAACATCCCTTACACACACTCACACACACGCACACACCCTCACACACTCACACACACTCACACACACTCACACACACTCACACGTCTCTTTGATGTCATGCTCATCTCCCGCACACTAGAAAATTCCCCTCCACCAAGCATCCATAATCGATTCCTCTGGGCACTACATTTGTGCTGGACATACATCTCTCCAGGAAAACCCATTATCTGCCCTTTTTGCAGGTGCGTTCCAGCCAAACTGGGAAGACAGATCATGTTTTGCAGGATCAATGCTAAACCCTTGTGCTAAACTGTGCATGATGTAAGTGTGTGTGTTTGTGTGCTTTTGCCTTTGCATGCATCCGCTCATGTACTGTACAGTAGGGTCCAACAGTCTGAGACCACTATACTTTTAGCATTTGTTTACAGAGTGACACAGATCTTTTACATTTACATTTAGTCATTTAGCAGACGCTCTTATCCAGAGCGACTTACAGTAAATACAGGGACATTCTCACGAGGCAAGTAGGGTGAAGTGCCTTGCCCAAGGACACAATGTCAGTTGGCATGACCGGGAATCGAACTGGCAACCTTCGGATTACTAGCCCGATTCCCTAACCGCTCAGCCACCTGACTCCCCGAGTCAGGTGGCTTTTCATCAACCTATGCGTCATTGTATGAGGATTTATGCATTTGTGTACAATGTGTGTGTGTGTGTATGTACAGTGTGTGTGTGTGTGCAGTGTGTGTGTCTGTATGTACAGTGTGTGTGTGTGTGTGTACAGTGTGTGCGTGTGTGCAGTGTGTGTGTCTGTATGTACAGTGTGTGTGTGTGTGCAGTGTGTGTGTCTGTATGTACAGTGTGTGTGTGTGTGTTTGTGTATAATGGAGGCTGTCAGTGCAGCAGTAATGTGTGTGGGTCTCATTCAGCAGTGCTCCTCAGCCTCCATTAGGACTGGAGGTGATCACACAGGGTGGGGGAGGGCAGGGTGAGACTAATGTGGTTAGAATTGGAGTGTTTATGGAGGAGAGTGGAGGAGAGGCAAAGTGCCTTGCCTGAGGATTAACTCTGATACAGGGAGAAAGCTAAAAAACTTCAAGAGACTTATCGAGTTGGCAAAAAAGAATTGTGTTTGTTCCAAATCCAGTCTAAAACACGAGAAGTCGGATGGTGTTTTGGTGGTTGGTTCCACAGCCGACATTTTCTGTTTTGTCAGACGGTTCCTACTGGCCTAACATAGACAGTGTTTAACTCTCTGTGTTACGGTATACTATGTTTGCATGTATTCTCCTAATTGTTTTGATCAGAGCAGTGGTGACTAGGAACACATTCAGAGTGTGTTTGACAAGGAAATTGATGTGGAAACCGCAATGCCATTCAATCATCTCCGTCTTCTAAATATACTCTTGTTAAACATACAACAGCTTCTTGTTTGATATGCTTTGGAAGAACAACAAGCCGGAGGGTCAAGCGGTGACATTTTCAGGGAGAGAGAGAGGGAGAGGGAGAGTGAAGGAGAGAGAAAAAGAGGGGGAGGGACAGCGATAGGGAGGGAGAGAGAGAGAGAGAGAGAGAGAGAGAGAGGGAGGGAGAGAGAGAGAGAGAGAGAGAGAGAGAGAGAGAGAGAGAGAGAGAGAGAGAGAGAGAGAGAGAGAGGGAGAGGGAGAGGGAGAGGGAGAGGGAAAGGGAGAGAGAGAGAGAGAGAGAGAGAGAGAGAGAGAGAGAGAGAGAGAGAGAGAGAGAGAGAGAGAGAGCGAGAGAGAGAGGAAGAGGGAAAGAAGAGGGGCGTTCGTCTTGGCAGTCACTAAAGAGGGATGGCACAACGAGGGCCCCCCGTCTCTCTCCGTTTCTCACAGTCGCACCGTGTGAGACAAGCCCCACCCCCTTGGGCTCCACCGATTGGGCAAGGTGCCCACTGGCGCTCCCCTCGGCACCCCTGAGTGGGCAGATTGTCCCCTCTGTGTCCGTGGGGACAAGGGCTTCGTTGTGACGGGTGAGGGAGGCGTGAAAAACGCGCTCCGCTCCCAAGCCCTGTCCGTGGCCCCTGCACGCTGAAGGATGATTTGGCCGAGAGAGCCTTGGGCTCTGAGACGAACAGGAGAGGCTGCTTGGTGGCCTGTCTGGAGAACAGACTGGAGCTTTCACTCACTGTTCGACTAGAATGAGAGGCCCTGGCTTTCACCATCCACACTTTAAACTCTATTAAAGAGTATTAAACTAGGTTTGGCGAGGGGTCTCTCTCCCATCCATTCCCCAGCCTCTGCATCGGTCCTTTTCCGTCCCTCTCTTCAGACTTCCTCCCATCTCTCCTGCTTGGCTTTTCCTTTTCCTTCTCCCTCATCCCCCAATCCATCTCCTCCCTCTCCTCTCCCCATCTCCCCTCTCTCCTCATCTCCCCCCTCTCCTCTCCCCATCTCCTCTCCCCATCTCCCACCTCTCCTCTCCCCATCTCCCCCCTCTCCTCTCCCCACGTCCCTCTCACCTCCCAGCCCTCGATGTGGGACTGAAGCTGCTCCAGGGCCTCCAGCTTCTCCATCTGCCTCTTGGTCTCGTTGATGTTGGAGCACACAGCCTTCATCACCTGCAGGGCCTCCTCCACCGCCGGGTAGTCCGGATGCTTCTTCGGGGTCCTCTTCAGCAGCTCCTGAACCCAGGAACAGCACAGGGGAGGGGGGAGGAGGAGAGCGGATGGGGGGGGGGATGGGTGAGGGGGTGGGAGTGGAGATAGGGGTGGGTGAGGATGGGTGAGAGGCATATTGAGGGGAATTATATGCAGAGCAATGGGAGAGACAAAAGGGAAGTGGGGGACATTGCAGAGGGAGCTGAGAGTAACCAGGCAGCTTAGGGGAGAGCAGGGCTGGGCTGACCTTCAGCAGGAGGGGGTACTTGCAGATCCTCTGGATGGGGCTTAGCAGGTATCCCTCCAGAGGAACGTCTGTGCTCTTCTTCCCTCCCAACAGCATACAGTGCTGGGGACGAACACACACACACAGTGAACATTAAAACATGTTATACAACAGAAAGTTACGACCCCAACCTTTTAAGGAGGTAGAGTAATGCAAATCGAACTGAAACACACTGAATTGTTACTTGTTTGTTCAATAAATTTCTCATTGATGTAAACATTGTTTAAGAGCGAGGTAGATTGGGGGGTATATTGCATTTACATTTACATTTAGTCATTTAGCTGACGCTCTTATCCAGAGCGACTTACAGTATGTACAGGGACATTCCCCCGAGGCAAGTAGGGTGAAGTGCCTTGCCCAAGGACACAACGTCAGTTGGCATGACCGGGAATCGAACTGGCAACCTTCGGATTACTAGCCCGACTCCCTCACCGCTCAGCCAACTGACTCCCTATATTGCCAATAACTGCCTCTCACATATTAATTATGCCATCCATAGTAATGTGAAGAACAGCTTTATTCCTGTTTTGGTGTGTTACATACAATGAGGAAGAAACCTGTACAATGCCCCTGATTTCATGCTATAAAAGTGAAACCTTCCTAAAATAAAAAATGTAAATGCTGAAGCTAAATCTTCATAAGAGCCCTTGATGTGCGTGAGGGCAACTTTGATAATGGCTTTTCTCTCTGTTTAATTTTTTTGACGGGAGTGGGGCCTGTCAGACGACAAGTCCTCAAGGGCAAAGAGAGCAGAGATCAAAGGCCAACGCGAGATAGAACCACCGCTAGACTCTCCGCTGAGGATGCAACACGTGACCGAGTCAAGTATCAAACAATATAATTACGTTCAACCGCTTTCAAGTTCAAATGGGGCACTAGGGGGGAAAGATGGAGTGATGCGTTTCTCTTCTGGTTATAGAAGCTTATTTATACGCCGGGAGTGGGTTGGGGGGGGGGTGGAGGTGTTGGGGTGGAATGTTCACTGAAAGCACTGCAGAATTCTGGGATTCCTAAGATTCCAGACGGCTTGGCAATCCTGATGCAATCCTGGCCTCTCTTTCTTTGTCTGTTTCCATCTCTTCTTTTTCTCTCTAGAAGTCCTCTGTTTTGCTCCTCCTCTCTTCTCTATCCCTTCCCCTCTCCCCTTTTCTCATCTGAAATGTATTTGTAAATCTCAGAGACTGGAACCAGATCTTGACTCTGACCTCATTTCTCATCATCACTTCAGGGGTTTGTAGTCGTTCTGTCAAATGTATTCACACACGGCAACTTGTTGATTAACACGGAAATCGTGCTGAAACGCAAACACTGAATCAAATTGGATGATGTCAGATATTATATGCTAACACCATGAAACTGAATAATAACAGTCTGATTGCAAAACTACTGCAGAAATGGGGATATGAATTATTAATGAAACACTTCTCCCTGCTAAAACACACACACCAAGAATACCAAGAGCTATCGTGTCTAAACCCCTCCAGCCAGTCTCCTCCTAGTTATATAACTTCTGTATCCTGACAAAAGTTCTGTGTGTCTTCAGTCAGTTGTTTACTGAAGTACTTGATTGCAGGCCTCTTTGCCTCAGTCATCTCAGCTTTCCAGTCACTTGTGAAGCTGAGAGCTGAGCTCAGCTTTTCTGACAGGATACTATGTCAGGAGTAAGGAGGTACTTCTGAGCGGGCTCTCTGTTATGTATCCTGAAGAGTTCTGCATTATTCAAGTAATTCCAACATTGATGCGTATTCATCAAGTTGTCCTTTTTCAGCAACACGTCAGGCATATTACATACGCAAATAACTACCACCCCCAATAAACTGTGAAGCTGCAGAACGGAGACAATATACACTTGCACTATTGATGTTTGTGTTGATATCATTTGTACAATAAAACCAATGGATTTGTTTCATAACCGCCAACTTTCTAGCAAATCAAACCTCTGTCAACTTTCCAATGCCTTCAAGTAGCTGATCTAAGTGGTTAACCCAAGTCTCCAATACATGAAAAAAAAAAGGAAACCTTTTACAGGCATCAACAGGCTTAATATCTTCCAGTCAGTTGTGCCAACACATTGCAGCTGGCTGGCTGTCTCGCTCTCCGCTTCTCCCTCTCTGACATCATGTTTGAGAGCGCGCTCAAAGACAGTTTCTGTGTGTCCTGTGTTGAGGGGCGAGCCGGGGGTGTCTAAACATGGAAACAGCTGGTGAGAAAGCGACCTTGAGAGTGACCGCGTGCGTGTGCGTCCGTGTGCGTCCGTGTGCGGCCGGGGGAGCGTGCGACCTGGTTACCGTTGCTGTCAGATGGACGGACGTCGACAGCCGAAGAGGAGGGAGGGAGGGAGGGGGAGGACAACAGTGATGGGAAAGGAAGAGAGGGATGAGGTGGAGAGAGGTATCAGGTGGTGATGAGACGTGTGGAGAGAGGGAGGAATAAAGAGGAGGGGGTGGAGGAGGAGAGGAGGAGGAGGAGGAGATGAGGAGGAGGAGAGGAGGAGGAGGAGGAGGAGGAGGAGGAGGAGGAGGAGGAGAGGAGGAGGAGGAGGAGAGGAGGAGAGGAGGAGGAGGAGGAGTGCTTGGTGGTTGTGGTCTCACCAGTAGGAAGGTCCTGATGTGTGGGATCTTGTTGAGCTCCATCAGCAGGCGGAGGGCTTTCTCGTGGTTACTGCAGTACTCTCCATACACGGAGAAACGACCCCTCTGAGACACACAGAGAGAGAGAGATGGGGAGAGAGAGAGAGAGAGATGGAGAGAGAGAGAGAGAGAGAGAGAGAGAGAGAGAGAGAGAGAGAGAGAGAGAGAGAGAGAGAGATGGGGGAAGAGAGAGAGGTCAAACAACCATAACACACACAAACTTTTAATGTCACACTGGACTTGTCGGCATCCCTGATATGGTGTGTTTACAAAACAGATTTTCCTCCTGAAGGATGTCCTTGTGTGGGTAAATGCTGTAGTGTGCTGGTAGTAATGTCCAGTTATACTCAGTGCTACAGTTGTACGCTGTAGTGTTATTTACATTTAGTCATTTAGCAGACGCTCTTATCCAGAGCGACTTACAGTAAGTACAGGGACATTCCCCCCGAGGCAAGTAGGGTGAAGTGCCTTGCCCAAGGACACAACGTCAACGTCACAACGTCATCTGGCACGGCCAGGAATTGAACTGGCAACCTTCTGATTACTAACCCGCTTCCCTAACCGCTCAGCCACCTGACTCCCCTGTTATCAGACCGCTCCTGTTTTGACTCGGCACCAACCAAAGCTATGCACCACACACAGCTTTTTCATCCTCACTTGTCATTTGATATGTAGAGATAAATAAAAGGTTCAAATGCATCATTCATGCACTGTGAAGAACACTGCGTCCAGCACAGAGTCTACCTGGCTTGTGCATGCCCCAAGCCCTAGACAAGCCAGTAGCAGGGGGGCTACTGAGCACTCACTGGGATGTGAAACCAGCACTGCTTGGCCCTTTGTTCGTTGGGTAATCAAAACGTTTGCTTGTTACTTGAAGCAAGCAGGAAGTGAAATCCAACCTGATCCGAGTACGGATATCTCTGCAACCTTGGGAGAAACGTTAGCCTGGCTGGAAGGCTGGCTGGAAGGCTGGCCGATGTGGTCCAGTTAGCATGGTCCACAGGGCTAATCAATAAAAAGACATCCAAGCTACTGGCTGGCTACAACTGTTGTCTTTGGGACTATTCTGGGCACTGTAGCCTGAGCTGGTCCAACACTGGGAGGAAGCTCTTACAGAGGTTTGTCTGTAACCTGGTACCAAAGAAATATGCCACAATAGTGCTCAGAGGTTTCCAACAGCCCTAACACAGAACTGAGTCTAGACCTCCTGAATTAGCGCTCCTGCTTTCCTTCTGCTTTCTAAAACTACCAGACTCTTACCAACAGAACAAAAGTGTCTCCAGCGTGTGTGTGTGTGTGTGTGTGTGTGTGTGTGTGTGTGTGTGTGTGTGTGTGTGTGTGTGTGTGACAGAATGAGGATGAGTGTGTAATATTCTCATGGCAACGCGGCAGGGAGCCAACAAATCTACAGTTGGTAGCCTTTCAGCAACATTACGATCTGCGTCTCCAGGTTCCCATGACGAGGGAGCTGAAAGTGTGTTACCCTATTTTGCGGCTGTGGACACATTGTCAAGCACCACTCTCTCAACCACACACACACACACCCACACATAAACACCCCCCCCCACACACACACACACTAGGAGCTGAGCCTGGCAGGGGAACAGAGTCCAGTGCGTGAATAAGAGGAACAGCTGGGCCAGCATATGGTGTACAAATCCTGTTCAATTGACTCGCACACAAACAGTCAATGCTGTGGAGGACGTCGACGAGGTCAAGAATTGTTCTGTTTGTCTGTGTGTGTGTTTGTGTGTGTGTGTTTGTGTGTGTGTGTTTGTGTGTGTGTTTGTGTGTGTGTGGTTCATTAAGAAAACAAAATCAGATAAATGACTTCATTCAGTCAGAAAGTATCACACATTTACAGCCTTCCACTTGAGCAGTCAGATCTTCCAGGACCTCAGTGTGACCTGTGGGGTCACCTGCAGAGCTAGCCTGGTCTCAACGACTCTCCTTGTGCTCTGAATTGCTTAAAGATGTTTGTTTCTTTGAGAAGCACTTAAAAAAAAACAGTTTCCACCATTGGAATCTTTTGGAGGGTGGGGATTCACAGAGCAATATCAAACACAGGTGAATAAGTGAGTCGATGAAAAAAGAGTCTATTTGTCAAGTGCATAATGAGATGACTGTTGGCTCCAGCAGAATCCTTGGTCATGGCTGTGTCTTTGTGTGGTGTGTGTGTGTGTGTGTGTGTGTGTGTGGGGGGGGGGGGGGGGAGGGGGGGGGGGGGGGGGGTGTAGTGTGTTAGTCTAGAAACAGGGCAAATATTGATGTCTGTGATGCCCAAACATTCTCAAATTATTTTGTGCGTTCTAATTCTCCTCTGCACGCAAGCTAGGTTCAAATGGGCTGAGTGTTCCTGATCTGCACAGATCCCATTCGGAGCCACTCTGCCTCCACGCCTTAGGTCAACACTCGGGGATATTTGAGGTTCTGGCTGCATTAAGCTGCGTTCCGATCGGAACACTCCCCCTCCCCCTCCCCCTCCCGCTTGTGATGAATATGAGCTTTATCAGGCAACGCGAGGTCTGAGGACACGTCACATCGCTGTTCACGGCCCTCCGTTTGTCCTCGGCTTAGGAACACAAATCTGAACCCCTGTTAAGAGGGTGTTTGGGTGGGGAAATCGTACGCAAGACGGAACGGATCTCCAAATGGAATGCAGCCACTGGACTTGCACTGAGGTCTGGAAGGAACATGGAAAGATGGAGAAAACGATGGGAGCAGATCACTCCTCTTTCCTACTCGAGAGTGATCGACCGGGACTCCTCTGCTGAACAATGCAGGGAAGTTAATCAAATCTCAGTCGCGGTGTCCCCTGTCGTAGGGTCAAGGGTCGGGGGCGGAGGGCACCAGACGAGGGCAGTAGATTGGGCTAGAGGTGTCAGTGTTGAAGGACAGAGGGGTCACTCACTACAGAGAGGAGTGTAATGGATCTGAAGATAACAAAGCCAGTGGTTGTGTAGGTCCAGCCCTCTTAACGACAGGAGAAACACACACACACACGCAAACATACATAAACATGTGAAGGCACAAGCACAGAAACACAGGGACATTCTATTCCCACACACACACACACACACACACACACTTGCACAGTGCCAGACAGAATAAGGCACTGTAACATAAGATTTAGAGATGCACTCCAACCGCCCACCACGGACAGCAAAGGCTAACCTCTCCAGCCCTCAGAGAAATGGAAAAAGCATGTTGATGTACTTAAATCAATCGAGTTGTCTGACCTCTCGGTCTGCAGCAGACTCTGTGTGTAGTACCTGGATAGGCTCTCGTTATCTCGGCTTGCCTGACAGGCTGGTTTACCAGCAACATGAATTCCTCTCCTCATAGAAAGTGCTTGTGTATGACTTCAGGACAGAGAGCTGTCAACTACTATTGGTTAGACTATAAGAGCTAACAGTTTTTTTTACATAATTCTGTCAGCTGATGCTTCTAAGCGACAGAGGGAGAAAGAGAAAGAGAAAGAGAGAGAGAGAGAGAGAGAGAGAGAGAGAGAGAGAGAGAGAGAAAGACAGAGAAAGACAGAGAATGAAGCGAGAGCGAGAGCGAGAGAGAGGGAGGAGAGAGAGAGAAAGAGAGAGCTCAACTAGTGGGACCATTGTTCCATTGATGAGTGACACACCATCTCTCCACCCGGGCACAGGCTTGTCTTTGTTGTCCCTAAGGGCCAAATGAGTTCAATCAGGGGGGAGTGGGGAGGGGGGAGGAAGCTCTGGAGAGACGGGGGGGAGAGAGGAAGGGGATGGATGGAAGGGGCGGGGGGGGGGGGGCGGGGGGGGGGGGCGGGCGGTGGAGAGACGAGAGGGAAAGCAATGTGCCGAGGGGATGCCTGTGACAGAGGCCTTGCACGGGTTTGTGGGGAAAGAAGGATAGAGGGGGTCTTTCTAGCGGACAGGATGCAGGCTTGTTTGGGGGGATGGAGGGGAGAGGTGTGTGTGTGTGTGTGTGTGTGTAACTCACAAACTGCAGGAACACGTGTCCTAGGGCGTGCTGAGGTTGGGGCTCGGGCTGAAGGCTTCCCTCCATGGCTGACAGGACCTCTTTGTGAACGTCCAGGATGGCCTCGATGTTGGAGAACAAGATCTGGAGCATCGAAAACATACAAAACTCCCACTCAATATGGGTTTTCCCTCCAGGGAATAGAAACACCCCAAGAAATGGAAACATATCATGATATTGTATCATGACATATATAATATCGTATCGTATTCAATCATATCATATCTTCTCGTCATGACTAGGTATCGGCTGAAGATTTGAGCACATCTAACCAGGTTCACGCACATGAGCAGTGACGTCGTGGGAAAGATATAAACGTAGTAATGGTAGGGCCGTACCTTGACATGTTCTGGGGCCAGACACTGCTGTTCATCTGCAGTCTGCCTGATTCTGTGTAAGAAGGCCTGGAAGACAGAGAAGGAGATTGGTTAGCCTGTGTCCACATTACACACATTTTTCATTGCTGTGTGTTCTGACCACACACCTGTAAACCCCCCCCCCCCCACACACACACACACACACACACACACACATTCATTAACAGCTAATACTCTTAACAGTATGTTATCTGAACTATGCCTTGAAAGGCAACGTCATAACATAAAAAAAGTTTCATTGTACATTTACATTTAGTCATTTAGCAGACGCTCTTATCCAGAGCGACTTACAGTAAGTACAGGGACATTCCCCCGAGGCAAGTAGGGTGAAGTGCCTTGCCCAAGGACACAACGTCATATAGCACGGCCGGGAATCGAACTGGCAACCTTCAGATTACTACGATTCCCTAACCGCTCAGCCACCTGACTCCGACTACTGTAATGACAGTGTGAAGGTGTACTCTTTGTCCCAGATCCTGCATATTCATAAGCCAGACACCTCTATAAATACCAGTCTTATTGTGCCGCAGTTTCACACTCCGTGTCTTCAGGGAGACAGTAAAAAGACCATGTCAGGTGGATCTGCAGCACGCTACCTTTGCAACGTTGTGTTTGTGAACCACAGCCCCTCCTGAGACAACTGCCCTGCCACTCAAACCCTGACTGGAGAACGATAAGGTGGGGGAGGCAGGAGGAGCGCAGCCCCTTGTCTCTCCATCTCTCTTTCATGTTTTTATCTTCTCCTCGGAGTCAGTCGGTCTCTTTCTGTCTGTCTCTTTGCGTCTGTGACGTTCCCCATCCAGACTGGGGAACAAAGGCCAGAGAGAGAGAGAGAGAGAGAGAGAGAGAGAGGGGGGAAGAGAGGGAAGCTGTCCCAAACCCTTTCGCAGTGTCTCCTCCAAGCTGTTTCTGTCTGGCTACATCCTCTCTTTGTCTGCATCTGCCTCTGTTTGTAACTCCGATCGGAGATCGTACACACAGGAAACCCATCAAAAAAGGTGCGTGATGCTACACGATTCTGAGATCTTAGCTAAACCCTGAGAGGTAAGGAGAGAGCGCATGAAGGTGGGCATCGAAGAGCCCCTGGCAGCAGGCCGCGCCGACTCCTCTCACCCCGCCGCCTCAGGGCTGGCAGTCAGGGCAGCTCCTACACCGCCTCCAAACCGCAGGGACGGAGGAAGCCACACACACACACATACAGAGAGACACACACATCACACAAACACACACCAAGTGATAAACCCCCCACACACACCACACAAAAGACACACACACACACACACAGACAGACCACACACACCAGGAGATAAAGCCACACACCTCATCCTCCTCCCTTTAATGAAAGACTACCCCTTGCAATCACACATCAGTTCTAAACATAGACAACACTCCGGAGAGTTCCACGGTCAGTCAGTCAGTCAGTCAGTCAGTGCTTCTCCATTGAGACATAACACTTTGGGATCTCTCTGTCTGCCTTTTACAGCCAGCGTTAACACTTGTCATATAAAAATAGCACACAACAGTCAGCGTGCTGGGACTCGGCTAATTAAAGTGTACGCTTATTAGTGGGGAAGTATAGTAGCAGCTTTTGGCTGGTTCGAGGGCTGGTTACGTGCTTGAGGCGTGCACTAATTAAATCTCCCATATGGCGACTTGTACCATGTCCATGTGAAGGAGCCACTCGTGTAGAAGACTGGCCCTTGGCAGCTATGATGAGGAGCACCAGGGGGTGCAGAAGGGGGAAGAAGGGCTTCCTCTCTCTCTCTGCTGGGGTGTACCAGCAAGGTTGAGGACGGGGAGGGTTGGAGGAGGGAAGATGGGTCGATAAAGCAGGAACGAGGGTTAGAAATGGAGGAGAATGATGATTAATGGGTGGGTTGACAGATGGATGGATGGATGATATGAAGGAGTCACCATCACAGTGTCCATGTGACCCAGTATGACTGTTGTGCTCCGAGCCTCGCTCCACAGCTGAAATGTGCCACACAGATGTGTATGAAGGGGCTGGTTGGTGTGTGAGAGAGAGAGAGAGAGAGAGAGGAGAGAGAGAGAGAGAGAGAGAGAGAGAGAGGAGAGAGAGAGAGAGAGAGAGAGAGAGAGAGAGAGAGAGAGAGAGAGAGAGAGAGAGAGAGAGAGAGAGAGAGAAAAAAGGAGAGAGAGAGAAAAAAGGAGAGAGTGAGATAGAAAAAAGGAGAGAGAGAGAGATAGAAAAAAGGAGAGAGAGAGAGAGAGAGAGAGAGAGAGAGAGAGAGAGAGAGAGAGAGAGAGAGAGAGAGAGAGAGAGAGAGAGAGAGAGAGCAACAAAGAGGTTCTTTCAGTCCATGTCACGCCCCAACACAGCGCTTTAAACACCCTGACTGTGTTGGCTAGCCCCAGTGTTCCATCGCAAAACGTCCGAGTTTATTTTGAAAAGAAGGAAGCTTTGTCTATCTCCAATCAAGACAAGCCATCAGCTTCAGAAGAGCCAGGATGAGGAAGGCAATCAGATAGCCCTCACCCGGTCAGCAGGCAGGGAAAACTATCTGTGGGGAAAAGGACAGCACGTACATCCACACAGACACGTTGGCTGAATATTGAGTAGCTGTCATCTGATCCACAGGTCTCTGAGAAGACATGCAGACGTGACGCGGACGTGTCCGGAGCAGGCCTGACAAACAGAAAGCCCCTTCTATGGGACACGCCGGCGTCCACTGGCAGCTTGCAGAGGATGCACAGCCTGTTTGTTTTCATATCCATGTCTCCGATGACCTTTCTCTGGCCCTCTGACGTCAATACCACGTCACACGACATCGCTGCCCTCGCCCCGCGGTATACAAACCCAATGTGAATAGGTTAGGCGGAAACACTGTCATGGTAACCTTGGTTACCCGATGATCATCATTACTAGTTGTTGTCGTCGTCATTGGCGGAGAGCACCAGAACAGGCTGGACGAATGCTCTGCTCTATGCTGTAAATTGCTTTGGCAAAAGCATCTGTTAAAAGAATAAACAATTGCATAACATTTGCTTTAAAAAACAACATAATAATAAAGTACAAATGCAGTTACCCCAGAAAATAATAGTGTGGATAGATAGTAAAGGCCTATGGACTGGGCATTCTCGAAAATTCTATCCGAGTCCTTCATTTTACTCTCAGATTATCTAAAAATAGCACGAAAACTCAATTTAGCCCTCACTCTGTAATGTGGTAATAATGGAGAAGTCAGATGGGAATCTGACCAGGGACACAGACTCAGATTGTGAATCCCTGAGAATCACAACCATGATTCATCTCCTGCCGTATGGTGCTGGGACACAGCTGGCTGGCAGCTTCCAGGAGGAGAAGGCAACAATATTCCACTCCGGGGTCCTGTGCCCGGAGGCGCTGCAGCCTGTTAGGGGGCAACTGCTCATCCTGCACTCACAATTGAGACCAGGGTTAAACAGACGACCATGTAATGCTCCCCTGATATCATGTCACAACACCAAACGGTACCGGCGGACCATGATACAGGGAGTCAGGTGGCTGAGCGGTTAGGGAATCGGGCTAGTAATCCGAAGGTTGCCAGTTCGATTCCCAGTCATGCCAACTGACGTTGTGTCCTTGGGCAAGGCACTTCACCCTACTTGCCTCGGGGGAATGTCCCTGTACTTACTGTAAGTCGCTCTGGATAAGAGCGTCTGCTAAATGACTAAATGTAAATACAGCCGGCATAGAATCGACCGTGTTCCGTGACTAGCCTAGATGTCTGCAGCAACCATCGATCCCTGATGGAGAAACTAAACTGTTATGATTTTGACTGTAACTGTGCTACTGTGAGATTCTGACAGGAGATCTGGCTACTTGTGCCAGTGGATGACCCTTGGTTTGCAGCGTGGGATATGACTACACAAATACCAGATTGATTCATTGAAGCTTTTTAAAGATTTAAGTGTTAATTACCGATTACATACATCGGCTAACTGCCAACACACTTCTTGTCTGAAGACCACACGCGCACAAACACAACAGACGCAAGCGCTCAACATACTTTTGCTAAAAAAAACAATAGGACACAAACGACATCCTCAGCATATAAAACATAAACAAAATCACATCACCCATTCATCCATGTATCAAAGCCTCCTCCCCCCTCACCTCCCCCCCACCCCGTTCTCCTTGTCATGGTTCTAATTGTTGAGCCCCCCCACCCACCCTCTTTGCTGGGGGGGCACAGAGGGTTGCCTTGGAGATGTGCTTTTATTGCTCTGGTCTGAATCCCCCCTCCCTTCCTCCCCCACCACCCCGTTGTTCTCACTCTCCCTCTCTCTCACACAAACACACGCACACACACACACATACACATTCCCCATATGAGCCCACCCGCTTTATCTCATTACGCCGTCTGACTTTAAGGTCTGTGTAACAGGAAACTATTAAATCCCAGCCGCAATAAGCAGGTATTAGCAAAATGTCGCCGTATATTAAACTCGGAACGGTAATTTCCTTGCGAGTGAAAGAGGTAGGAGAAGTAAGAACACCATGATGATGAAATTCATGCAGGATTTGTATTCATTATTAACAATAAGATATGAAGGGTAATATCGATGATCTCTTCACAAAGATCATATACGGTAGATAGGCGAGAATGTCGAGATTGGTGTTTCGAGCATGTGATTCCTTGACAGTGAATGGGGTTTCAGAGAACACTTCGCTGCCCTTTACAAACAGTTTGGTGCCTCTCCGTACAAGCTAATTTATGACACATCCAGGACAACTGGTGAGTCATCTTTGAGAAAGACCAACCTTTTTAACCCCCTGGTTTGAGCTTTCTCACATAAGCCTGTTAGCTATTTTGCGGTTAAGTTATCATTAGCATTTATTTTACAAACATGACACCTCCGCCCCCCCAATCAACAAACACCACTACAAGCCAATTAGTTTACACGCAAGCTGTCAAAAGCCAAACAAACTTCCATGCAGAGGGGAGTGGCATTGAAGGCTGAACTCCCCCTTTTCAGATAACATCACAAAAGCAATCACAGTCCTTATTGAATCGTCTGCAAGTGCCTTGAAAGGTAACAATAGGCGGAGTATTTTCTGCTGCTTATATAGACCGTCTGCTACAAAGAGGTTGCAGAACAATTTACTTTGTTGGTGTGCTTATGGCATGCAAACAGGAAGTGAAAACAGTGCAATCAGGTTGAACAAAAGCCACAAACCCTGTTTTTCCGAACTGCAATCTTTTCAAAGTCTTCTTTAATAAACAATGTTTGCATGGTGGTGTAAAGTTTTCTCTGCATTTAACACCAGCGGAAAAGTCTCTGGACAGGAAGTGAGGCTTTGTGCAGAGGAAGTGTGCAACGTCGAATTTTTTTAATCTAGGCCAAAGCATGAGTAGAACCTGTTTTGTAAATAGAAACGCAAGCTGCAGAACAGCCCATGATGGCTTTCTTGTTTTTAGAATAACTCTACAAAACAGCAGTGCTGTTTTACTAAGCAACACATCTTGCCTACAGTGACAGCCATGTTGCTCATTCCCCACACATGCCATGATGAAGGAAAATAGTTTATTATAAATAATGGTAATGGACCTCTGATATCAGCTCTTATCTCACAGAAGATTGTGACCAATCTGGCTCGTGTGCAATGAAGCCAATGCCACTTCACCACAACAGACAGACATGCAGACAGACAGCCACGCAGACAGACAGCCACGCAGACAGACAGCCACGCAGACAGACAGACAGGCAGACAGACAGCCACGCAGACAGACAGACAGACAGGCAGACAGACAGCCACGCAGACAGACAGACAGGCAGACACGCACACAGACAGACGGACTCGACACAGACAGGCAGACAGACACACACTCACAGACAGACACGCACACAGACACGCACACAGACAGACGGACACGCACACAGACAGGCAGACAGACACTCACAGACAGACAGACACTCACTCACAGACAGACAGACAGGCAGGCACTCTTTGCCCCAAGCTGGCGACCCGCTACGCCAGAAACCAGGGTGTGGTCCGGTGTGACCCTCAGCCGGGTGGCGTCTGTGGCGAGCGAAGCGAGGACGGCCCCGACAGAGGAGCCCAGCGAAGCGAGGACGGCCCCGACAGAGAGGTGCGAGACCACAGACGGGCCATATGCCCGCTGCTCGCTCAACTGGAGATGGAGCAGGG
The DNA here is from genome assembly GCF_038355195.1 of Osmerus mordax. Taxonomy (NCBI): domain Eukaryota; kingdom Metazoa; phylum Chordata; class Actinopteri; order Osmeriformes; family Osmeridae; genus Osmerus; species Osmerus mordax. The sequence goes on along the minus strand of NC_090056.1, from coordinate 18,396,225 downwards.
GACCTGCTGCCTCCGTGTCTGTCCAGGGTGTGTATGGTGAAGCCGTCCAGATCACCGTGACGATGTCTGTCTGGCCGGGAGAGAACCTTCTGAGATGGATGTGATTGTGTTAAGCTCTTAGACTGATCTTAATAACGTTAGGTCTGAAACAAGCGAATTTGCATATAGCTTTATCACCCCCTGTTTGAGTGTGATTACATCAGGTGTGGCTGGGAAGCTGCATTCATTTAGATCTTACAGTGGATTTTCACAGGTTGTGTCTCAGTGACACAGTCAGCTTCACTGTATTACGTGAAATCGTGTAAAAAAAAAAAAAAAATCCATTTCTTCGGTATGTCTACATTGACAAAGTTTGTCACAAGTCAGTCAAACTGGAGAAGTCAAGAATTTCACCATGTCACAACTCTGGAGTAGGACAAGGCCAGTTGCGACAGCGGACGCTGGTGGGGAGGAGGGGGGGGGTTTCGAATCAGATGCCACCTCGAGGTTAGCAGTAGCAGACTGCCGTCACGTGGTCTTGTGGCGGGGGGGGGGGGGGCACCAGTCCCTCACAGTGGATTTACGGAGAAGGAAAGAATCCCTTTAATGGAGTCACAGCACTTTGTTTACGCTCCGCCAGGGTCAGCCAGACTCACTTAGAAAGATTCATCACAGTGTTATTGGGATAGTGAGGGCTCCGGTCAAATCTGAAGATGTTTAATCATATCACTCAGACTGAGCATTTCTACTGCCGACCCTAGATCCGTGAAAGGACGATAAGTGTGTAATTCTCTGAACAAGCTGTTAACACACCCATCCAGCGTCCGCTTGCATAATCTGCATGCAAGACACTCAAGATTGTGACGAATGCAATTGGGAGATCGATCGCTAAATGCCTAAAAGTGTGCTAATCACGCACAATCAAATCATATGACTTCAGAAACACCTAGGGTCTTTAATGCCACTGCTGCTGGGGAATCATTAAGACATAGCTACACCACTGTGTTGCCAAGGTGGCTGTATTTCTGTCTGCAGAGAGGACAGAGGTGGAGAAAAAGGAAAGAATAGAAAGTCTAAAGCAGCAGTGGGGGGGGGGGGGGGGTGAAAAGGAGGAAGTGTGAGCGTTTAAATACATTTCAAAGCCTTTTCTCTGCACACAGCCTCACGTGACTGCTGACTGCCAGTTGTTCTGGAGCTGAGAGGAAGGAGGGAGGAGGAGAGGAGAGAGGAGGGAGGAGAGGTGAGGAGAGGAGGGAGGAGGGGTGAGGAGGGAGGAGGAGAGGAGGAGAGAATGGAGGAGGAGGGGATGGAGGAGAGGAGGGAGGAGGAGTGAGGAGAGGAGAGGAGGGGTGAGGAGGGAGGAGGAGGAGGGGATGGAGGAGAGGAGAGGAGGGAGGAGGGGAGGAGGAGGGGTGAAACAGGGACGGAGGAGAGACGGGATATCCATTAGAAGGAGAAGTCGAGAAAGAAAGGCCTGCTTGGCTGTTACTAATCAGGTGGAACAGATAGTATTGGGGGCAAAGGAGGAATTGAAGAGAGGGAGCAATGTAAAATGGTTAGCGGGTAGACTTCTGCAGTTGCAATTAAAGCTAAGCTAAATGTCACACCGCACGGCTTCTCTGCAGCCACCCAGGTAAACACTGGCTTGAGTGACAGGCTAGACAGATGCAGTCAGGAGAGAGCTTGTGTTCAGCAAGAGCCAAACTCAGGTAAATCAATAGCGAAACAAATTGAATCAAATCAAGCTTTGGTTTCCTGACTTTAGATATTATCTGAACAAACCAAGGGTAAAATGAAACAAGAATGTTTGTCATGTTTTATTAAGCAAGTATGCGGATATCTGGCTTTTCTTCCTGCAACTTCAACCGAGTGGTCCAGTAATTAGGGTGTAATAAGCACTGATGACAGGTCAAAGGTCAGTTGAGGGGAAATCATTTTCACCCCATGCAGAATAAACCCCTCATTGTCTATTGTAAGCTAAAAATGACACAGTATGGAACATTTGAAATATAAATGTAGACTATTTGTACACAATTCATATTAAAGTCTGAATAGTAAGAACATGTCTTTTGAAATCATCATTGACAGGCAAAGCAACCTAGAAAGGCTCAACTGTGGTTGACAACACCTTTATTTTTTAAGTTTCCTACCCCTCCCGCTCATCAGTGTTGACCCCCCCCCCCCCCCCCAGTCTAAAACGTTGGGAGGAGGGGGGAGGGAGGAGGGGGGAGAACTGGAAGTGTTTTAGGCCTGTTCAACTTTTCTTTTCTGTGGATCAAGTGCCAATGCAAGCTGTTATATCCGTTCATTCATGTAGTTTCTCCATTTGTAATGTATATTGTTGACCGGAGAGGGAAGCGTTCTGAGATGTGGCCCTGACCAGATGAAGTACATCCTTCCTTCAGACGGACAAAAGACAGGCTGCATGTGTTTAACACATAGAAGAAACATCCACATAAGGGAAAATGCATGTGGAAATACACAACAATGGCCACAGACTGCAGGCATTTAAAAATGGCTGTTCTGCATCCTTGTTGCTAAAACTGGTATGCTAGTATGTTGTATTTTAGGTCAGTAGACAAATATACAACTTTTCCCCGGTTCAATCTCCTATACTTTTCAAGTTTTCTACTTTGTTGCTCTTCCCATCCAGCGAGCCTCAATTTCAATTGGGAAGAAAGTCTCCCACGGTAGTCCTGTAGGTCTTATATAACCAGGCAGGGGAGTGTGTGTGTGTGTGTGTGCGAGAGTGAGAAAGAGTATAGACTGGTACAAAGCTGAAGTGTTTTCCTGTTTGCTCTCCGCAGCATCAGCATTCATCAGGTCCAGGCACCAGAGCCTCCTCAGGGGATGCTTGTGGACCAGTAACCCCACTATGGACTCCACTTGTCAGGTTTGCCACCGAACCCAGCGAGCCTCCTTTTCAATCCACCTCAGTTCCCACACCAGGACCAAACTCACCCCCGCCTCGAGTGAATCGCAGATTCAGGAAGCATCGACTAACTAAGTTCTCAATCCCCCCCCCCCCACTTCTCTGGAAAAAAAACCAACGACAACAAGCTAAAAACAGTGTCCACTGAAGGGTCTTTCTTGTTTTGCAGGGAGTTTTTTTTTCTTCCTATCCTCAGAGGAGGATAGGACAGTTCTGGAAAAGGGGCCAAGGCCATTTTGGGGTCGACGTGGCATGAAATTGAATAAATAAATGAAGAAATCCCGTCTTTGTGGTCGGGTTGCAGTGGAGGGAGAGAAAGGCCCCCAGTCTTGCCACAATGAAGGGGACCCCAGCACTCCCCTTTCTCTCTGAACACGTCATTCACTCCCTCCTCCCCTCCATTTCCCTCAAAAATCTCCCCCCTCCACCCTCCCCTGTCTCCCCTCTCTCTTCCAATAGCAACCCTTTTTGGCTGTGCTCATCACCAACACAAAGTGCTCTTTGAGTGTCGTCCATTTTTTCTCTAGTTCTCTCACTTCCGCTTAGTGGGGCTTTAAAGTTTCGGACTCTCAGAAGAGTTATCACAGAAGGAAACATGGGAAGGGAGGGGGGGGGGGGCTTGGTTCTTCTTCAGACAAATGGAAAGACAGACAGGAAGCTGGACTGGACTTCCTGTCAAAGAAATGACAGCTTTCCCCTGCTAGCCTGTCAACCAGCATGGTCCTACTAAACAACCTGACATTAACATAGTCAAAATCCTACATCATGAAAGCACAGCTGACAGACCGGATCAGACCATGTATTTATTTTGTTCAGTTATTTACTGACATTATCTTGGAGTGTCTTGACTAGTGCTTCAAGGGCCAGCGCAACAGAACAACCATCAACACTCAACAAGATCCAAACCCATGTCTTCTATCGTGATAGTCTCGCTGTAATCTATCCAATGTTAGGGCCAAGTCTGTACCACATGGTGAGTGAGAAGGCTGAACATTTCAACTTCCTCCTGTTTCCCAGTAATCACGGAGTACAGCCTGTCCTCAGAAGCAGGCCTGTTTTTATAGGCAGACGTGGGAATGAAGCATGTCAGATTGGAGAGGAAGGGTCTTTTCACCGTCTCATTTGGGTAAGAGCTCCCGCCTTTACAGTGGCTAAACGCGTAATGAATCGGTTATAAATATCCTTTTATGACCTCTTTGCTCTTTCAAGATGCCTGCAGTCCCTGGCTGCCACATAATTATGGACCCTCACCTCACCCGGCACACGCCCGGACGACACGTACGTCGACACGACACACACACACGTCCACAACCAGCCGGCGTAAACAACAATTACAGCCCTCAGAAGACTTCTCTCTTGCTCTCACAAACGTGCGTCTGGTGTTCCTCAGCGAGGCCTGCTCGAGGTGGATGGCGTGGCCTGGGTGGTGTCATGTTGAGGCGACATGTGGCGCTCTGGAGATAGCATCTCTGGACAGGCTGGTGAGGCCATCTGGAGGTCTGGACGAGGGCGCGTGGTGACAGGGACCACGGGAGAGGCTAGTGAGCTCCTAGTATGGGCGCTGGTCTGAGCGTGGGTGAACCCATGCGGGTTATCTGGGCATCACCACTTACGCAAGACTTTGTCACTGTTGTTAGGGTGATAACCCATTGTGAGTGTGTGCGTGTGTGTGTGTACACGTTTACATGCACGTATGAGAGTGTGTGTGTGTGTGTGTGTGTGTCATCTCTCGCCAGAGAGAGCCTCTCTTGGCCTTCACTCAGGCAGACATCAGCAGTGTCATTGAGGCCCGCTGAGAAGATGGATGTGAGGAACTGAATTAGCTCCCTGCCACGCTGTTGCAGTCATTAGACAAGCCAGCCGAGATCAAAGGGAACCCCCCCCACTGGTGCTGATTCAAACATGAGAACATGGCCGGGCAGATGCACACACACCCATGTCCAACAGACATCTAGGATTCAGCTTAATCACACTTCACTGGAAAACCATTTTTGCAAGCTAGACCTGTAGTTAGACCTCATTTCAGATGACGCGTCTCGAAATGACGTAAACTCAAGTACTGTATTGTGTGTCATCGCTGGTGCAGAATATCATCAGAAGAGGGCACGACCTCCACTTCAAATGGCCTTTTACGTGTTTGGAACCTTTGTGGATGAATTGTGGATCCCTAACACGTTCTATTGGTGTTCTTAAGTGATCCGCGTGCGTCTAAACCGCTGCAAACACAGACACACACTCAATCCATCACTTCTGTCACAACAAACCCTCTGACCATTAGTCTTCCTGTGGGCTTAAGACAGCATGACCATTATCCAACATTCATCAAACCTTCTCACAACTGTAGAAGGTGTCGGACTGGAGGCTTGTCGGGGTAGTTTGCGGTCAATGTTTCTCAACAAGCATGAATGACCTTTAACCTCCAGGATCCCACACATCTGCCTGTGTTTGCCGATCTCTAACGAAACCTTGCGGGATCCCATCTTCTGTCTGCAAGTTCCAAGCCCACTGGGATGAAATTCTGAACTTTTACAACCTTCCATCCTACCTATTCATTCTGGAAGAGAATAAAAAGCCTGCTGTTCAATTACTGGCTCATTGTCCGGCTCTGGGAAAGTACTTGTCCTGGTTCAGTTCGGGTCACAGTCTTCAAGGGGACAGTGGTGGTCTTGCGTTGCAGCCATTTACAAGGGAAGACAAGTCACTAATTGTATCATATATCAGCCTATTGAAAACACTTCACATAGCCATTCACATCCATTGTCCTTGTGTCATCTTTTGGCATTCACTTGGGTCGTAAAAATGTCTTCCTAAAATCCCAACTAACACATCTGGACAGCCTCTTTTGTCCACATTCTTCGCTGAGCTAGAACGGACGTGAAGCTCACTGCCACTATTGCCTACATGAAGGAGGGAAGAGGGAGATGGAAGAGGAGCTCGTGAGAAGAAAGAGGAAGAATGGCTGCTGATTTCAGAGAATTGAAACTGTATTCCCTAAAACTCATGGATCAGAATCACACTATCTGCTCTTGGAAGTACATCCCACCATACAAAGGACATGCTCCTAAATAGACAACGTCTTTGGTGAAAGATTCACAGTGTGCAAATTAACGCCACAAGGTGGGAACCACAGAGACAAAAGTACTAGCAGGCTCAAGTAATCAAATGAGAGTTTGGTAACGACTGTCTGTAAGCCTCTAAACCTCACTCCAGAATGCCATTCAATGCTAACCACGTAACGCTTCAGTAGTGCTTCTCTCCTATGCTAATTTACTCCTGTCGGAGCACGCACAGGAAACTGAAGCGTTCGAACACACACCCAGGAGGAGTTCGCGTTTTGACATTATATATGCCTCTGTGTTGCTGAAGGTTTAGACATGTTAACTAGATTCAAAAAATTCCTACTGCAATCTTGCGCCCTGGAGAAATAGCTTATAAATGCACATGACTGTGGGGGGGGGTGAAGAAAAAAAAAGAGATTAAGTTGGGACTGACATTTCCCTCTTTTGTATTCAACCCTGTTCCATAATAGTTAAGCTTGGCACTGTAACCGCGGCGATAACCAAGCTACTGTAGTAGGGGGTGATGTAGGGGCGCATGCATGGTGGCTACTTAAAACATTAGACTTCTCTTGGAGCACATCAAACACATACCTCCTGTTAGCGGGTTATGCTGTGGAAGCAGGGAGAAAGCATGGAGCTGGGCTGGAGCAGGGGCTAGGTTTCTGACAGCAGCGGAGAACGACAAAGAAAGCTGGATGGAGGACTAATGAATGAGTGTTCACAGGGGGTATGGGGTTTAAACGGCCCTTTATCACTACAGACATACCCATTGTTTCCAGAGGAACACTCTAAACCCTCCTAAATGTGTATCTGGACCGGTGTAATTAAGGAAACAATTGGATGGAATGAGAAAAAATGTTTCGAGAATGAAAGCAACAAACTGTGTCAAGAGATAGGCTTTTACTATCCAAACTGACACACGTAAGGTTTGGTTGAATGGGTCTCATTGTCTTCTGTTTGCTAATCAGGAATTTACGATGTGTGTGAGGACCTGCCATGTCATGCTTTTTAAGTCTTATGAAGCAGCAGTGCATTTAAAGACCCAGTAACAATCAGAAGCTTCACAACAACGCCACAGCAGTCCACCACAGTAACGAACCTAACCCTCTATAAAAGGACACCACGGGGCCAATCTCCCCCTCGGTGTGGGGCTTGTTTGGGTGCATATAGTGTGTGTGTGTGTGTGTATGGGGGAGGGGGGGGCACTAGGACTGGGGTTACAGTGAGTTGAAGCCACCAGCGTAGCAGACAAGAGGGGAGTTATAAACCGAGACTATTTTTACACCAGGCCAGAGAAACCTGATGCTGGTGTTTCCCAGCGAGGACACACGGAGGGGACGCGGGGAGAAGGAGAACAAGCAAGAGGCTCAGACAGGAAGTTAAGGGTTGACTTCCTGCGTGGCTTCCTGGGCACCGAACGGTGTGTTTGTGTAAGTGTGAGTTTGTGTGTGTGTCATCCTGTTTGTTCAGTGACCCTGGTCTGTGGAAACTACAGCTGGGTTTTAGGACTCAGCACCAGCTGGAGAAGCAGAGAAGACTGTGGTCCAAGTCGAAATAGTCACCTTGTTTTTGTGTTTAACTTTTACTCATAGGTGCACACACACATACGCAGGCAAACCCATGAGAGGTAGGTGTGTGTGTGTGCCTATAGATAATCCCACTGAGTGTGTGTGCGTGTGTGTGTGTGAGTGTGTGTGAGTGTGTGGTGTAGGTTTACGGGGGTCAGGATTTCCAGATGTTTCCTATTAACCCATCTTGTCTGAAGTCATGCCCACTTCCACACACACAGGTTGTAAACTCATTTTCATCATGCACTTTGTAACATTTGAATAATGGAAATGATCTCAGGGTTGTACAGGTCTGGGCTGAGTGGGAGGGTTTATGACTCCATTGTAAGACTTCAGTTTTGCGTGGCGTAGGACCACTGTCCATATGGTCAACCGCGTTTCAAAAACGTCTGCAGTTTTCAAAGCGGTTGTTATTTCCCATTTCCTATGGTTTGTGGAAATCCCTCTCATCCACATCATAGGATGTGAAGTAACCATGTTCATGACATAGCCTTGGATTTCAGAATATCATGCTGGGGGAAATCCTGTCGTGTGCATAAGTAAATCAGAAGATGCCCCAGGGGAAAACCCCATTCAATCTGTGCAGAGTAATAATCCACAGGAATGAAAAGTAGAGTCCATGAAACAAACCCTTGTAGGTAGCAGTAGAAGGCGGATTAACCTAAATGAGGGCAACTCTCACTTCCACAACTCGGGAATGGATTCTTTCAGAGACTAAGAATGACAGTGCCAAGCGAAATGAATCCAGTTATCCCTGCTTCACTCTAACCCCCCTTACCCCCCCCAACCTGCCCTCCCCAGCCGATTGGATAAGCTTGTTGGCACTGGTAATTGCCAAGAGATGAGTGAGTGAGTGGTGGTGTGTGTGTGTGTGTGTGTGTGTGTGTGTGTGTGTGTGTGTGTGTGTGTGTGTGTGTGTGTGTGTGGGTGTGGGTGTGTGGGGGGGGCAGAGATGTGCAAGCTGGATAAACATACCTTTGTGTGTCATCGTGATCATTGGCGTGTGGAGTGTGGTAACAGAAAAATACTGAGGTGATGACACAACGGAAGGTGGAAACAGGAAGACGGTGTGGCAGTGAGGGGTGCTGGGGCTGTGGGGGGGGGGGGTGACGGTGGTTATTAAGAGGTCACTGACGACCAGAGCTCTGTTTGATTCCCCCCACCTTCACATGGTCGTCTCATCTCCAGGTGTGAATGGAGGACAACAACCAACACACGTTGGCACCTCTGGATTAGAAGAGGGGATCTACGCCACCCGAGCCCCCTCCTGCCTCCCACCTGGTGTTCCCTCTGATTGGCTCTGGTGTCTTCTGTCAGGGAGATAGCGACAGCACTAGCCCCCCTGGGCTATCTTTACTGAAACCATCTGGTGGCCTTCTTCATCAGCCCCCCCCCCCCCAAAGACCCTGCTTCCAAAGAGGAGGGGTCTTAGCACTGCTGGGGGGGGGGGGCTGGGTGGGGGGGGGGGGGGGGGATTATCCCGGATTGGAGTTAAAACTAAATTTTATGAATGTGTGTGTGTGACTTTTAACGATTTTAATGCCACTGAGCCATTGATGCCATGGCATCCCATCGCCAGATCAACGGGCTTTGGGTGGCGGGCGCCCACTCGGCCCAGTAGGCTCGCTTAAGCGGACATGAGAGAGAACACACACATACCTGCTATCAGGCAAATCCGTTCCGTGCAAAATGGTTATCGTTCTCAAATGAAGGCTGACACGGCTATGCCACTGATGCTGGACACGAGCAGCCATTACCCACATCAAGGGGGAGTCAGGTGGCTGAGCGGTTAGGGAGTCGGGCTAGTAATCTGAAGGTTGCCAGTTTGATTCCCGGTCGTGTCAAATGACGTTGTTTCCTTGGGCAAGACACTTCACCCTACTTTCCTCTGGGGGAATGTCCCTGTACTTACTGTAGGTCGCTCTGGATAAGAGCGTCTGCTAAATGTAAATGGATCAACAGTGAGGCCATGCCTCTCTATATCCAGCATCCGCCAGCTCCAACACTGCTGATCCTTCAGCTTTGCCTGGGTCCCCAGAGAGCAGAGTATCCACTAACTAGAACTACAGAAGAACAACATGCAAGAGCTGAGCAGGCACAGTGGTGCACTGCTGTTGAGACGTCCACCCCCCCCCCCTCCCCCGCCCCACCCCCCCACGCTCCCTCTTCAGACGCATGGGTTAAATTAAGAGATACTGCGTGATGTCATGTGAGAGAGACAGAGAGTGGAGCCAGAGTTATGAGGGTTCAGAGCTGCTTCTGAGACTCCTCTTGTATCTCTGTGTATTTTCTTTGACAATTCAATACCCACTGGAGTTACGTAGAGGTCATGACTTTAAAGCCCTCTGCTTTAGAAAAGCCCAGAGGAGGTTTAGAGCGGGTCTGCAGACCCGATATGCAACTACTGGTTTCAAGCTTGTCAAATCACCTCTTTTTTTTTTACAGACAATACAGTTCAGAATATTTTGATTTATACACATTAGCTAGATTGGAAGCCAGAAATGACTTTGTTTTGTTGAATTTTATAATTGTGTTGAAGGAAAGTGAAGGTGACAAATGTAGCCTAACTACTGAGTTAAAAACGGCACCAGATGCCCGTCAAAAAAATTTTAATCCGTTGGATACAGTTCGTTCAAGGACTTCAATCCTTTCAGACAGTAGTTGTATCGTTTTTTCGTGCTGTGACTGAAATATGATGAGAGCCACCTGCACAGAACTAACAGTTACGGATAACGGGGGGGGACAGACAATGAGACGTAACAAAGAAATATGACAAGGATGGTGACAAATTAAATTACTGTCTGCAGGTGGTCAGGCACCGTGACATAAATGACACGCTCTCAATGGTCAATGCGCACCTTCATCAAAAGGTGCTGAAATAATTATCTTTAGGGATGTGAGAATAAGAATGAATAGATAAGGTTGTATAATTTTTTTTTTTTTAACAACTCCGAAAAAAGGGGGTGGAGCAGGCGAATACAGATTGAATTTGAAGCGAGTGACAATGTTTGTGATCAGAAAATTGCTTTTGAAATTTTGGTTTCAACTTGCAAGAACCCAGGAAAATACACACTATAAAAAATGTGGGAAAAGCTACGATAAGCGTGTGAATGATTTAGCAGTGTTGCTGGGTCCCTTTAAAACAGCTGAATGATAATTCCCCTTTCTGTGCACTCGCGCTACACAGGCAATGATATCTGACCAAAGGAAGCCACTCAGCTGATTTCCACCAAAACAAATCTGACAGACATGAGATTAAATTAATATTGGTAACTGCAGCGAGTGGCCGTCACTTCAGCTGATGGAAGCCTATGAGGAGATAAATTCAACAGATTGTCAAGAAGCCTACACTAGCCTAACAACACAACACAACACTGCTACCAAACCAACAAATAAAGCAATGAACGGGTGAGACCTTACCGATTGAAGGAAAAGCAAAGTCCGAACGTAATCCCTCTCAGTGTTTAAGATTTCGTTTAAAACACAGAGCCTCAGTCTAAACTGTCGGTCCGAATCCTTGGTGGCGTGGATACCGTTCTCCTGGTGCCCGTCTTCTTCTTCCATGTTGATGTTGTAGCCTACTGAAATTTAGAGAAGAACAACTCGCTCTCTCTTATTCTTGATGTCTTGTTCACTTTCAAAGTATCCAGAATAGGCTGCTTCAGTCCATGTTGAAGCGCCTAGCCCTCGAACCCCGAGGCAATGATGCGCAATGCGTCATACGCTTGAAATAAACTCCAAAAGTAGCTTTAACTAAATAAAAGTTAGAGACTGCTACAACAGTCTTTCCAATGACGACCCTTCTAATGGCTAGTAATTGGAGATCGATTCGCGAGGGAGTCCTGTATTGAATCGAGTCAAAGTTGCTTTGATAACCAGTCCAGAGGAGTTACAAAAACGAACTCAAACCGGTCACGTTTCAGTCAACATACGCAGGCTTGAGGAGACCACTGATTTAGGCTAAGAACCAAGTTCCGCAGAAGCAGTAGCCTAGGTAAAAGCACTCGCGTTCTCTGAAGCTTGTAGCCTACTCCTCACTTCTGCTCTGAGCGCTCTGAACGTCAGTGGTCTAGGTGCAGGCACAAGGGACCGTCTGTATATTACCACGAAAACAAATTACAGTTTAACATTGATTATCATAATACCCCCTTAATTAAATAGCCTACATCTTCACATTTGGGACACAGTTGTTTAAAATCACATTTTCCACTAAACGGCGTTAGTAAAATTATAAAATGCAGTGCATTATTTAACGTAGGCTAAATTGACAAAGAATCAGTTTGTTAGAATGCTTGTAATTTCACGCAACTTCTACTCTTTGGTTAAAACATTTAGTAGTTATTTCAGATGCAGGGACACAATATTGTTTGGCTAATTGTCATCATAAGGGAGTCTAGTTTACAAATGTAGCCTAATGCAAAACAATCGCACAGATGTTTAACAAGAGCCACGCGTGAAGGCAGTGCCCTCTAGTGGACTTAGTCAACTGTCAGTTAGACGTTTTGATAAGTTGCCTCAGCTCTATGTCCTGACAAACATTTCAATATTTTATTTCAGGGCTCTCAAGTCTTACGCATTTCAACCATTTCTCATGCTTTCACGCAACACCTTGTATTTCTCAAGCTGAGAAGGAAGGGATAACTTGTCCGCTATAGCCTATAGCAGTGGCGATTTTAGACTCTTTAGGGGTGCTCAAGCACACCTGCATTTCATCTCAGCACCCCTAAAAATATGATAATAAAAAAAAAAAAAAAAATGAATTATTATGAATTATTATTATCTTAATACTTTACTGCCTAAGCCAACATTCCAAACATTCCATATGCTGTTGAAATATGATATTCATATTCATATTTTCATATTAAATCATACACCTTAACTGTTTATACCATATTGAAGAGGAGAACTAACTTAAGTTTTCGTGCTCTAACATGTTAAAACAATGTTTATTTATTGTTGACACATCATTATCATTTCATTTGATGCTGGTAGTTCATGAAGAAGGGGACTTTCTTAGTTTTTTAATTCATTCAATATTTTGCATAATAATAAATAAATGTATTGATTTTCATCCAGTGAAATTAGTGATTTATTAGCAAGGGTGTTTAACACTTTTGCAAGGCATTGTATCCATGTCACATTCTCATTGGGGGCTGAGCCCCCCTAAAGGTCTGATTCTAGAATCGCCCCTGGCCTAAAGGCTACTATTAATGGACGAGGCGCTGTGGGTAGTTTTCTGCCCTGTCTCCAGGATTTCTGTACGCCAAACTTTTGATAAAACTTGTCAGCCCCGTTTACATGAATGGACAACAAGCAACAGTGAACTCTTCAATTACAATGCAAGGCCATGTGTCAGTTTACTATTGCGCCTTTTACAGATATGTTAAAAACGTTTGCTAAATGAATAAAAGGTAAACGTTAATAAAAACAGCCATGTCAAATGCGTGTTCATAGCTGAAGGGAAAGGTGTTGCCTTCTTTCATACATCAGTCTTCTAGAATGAAACGGATAACCGTCACACAGCCGTTAGGGCAAATTCACATCCTGTTCTAGCTGCCAAAACACACATAAAACATAGCACGCTTAATATCACAAAACAGATGAACACACCCCACCTATAAGCAGAGATGGGAAATACTTTGTTAGGGTACTTAAGTAGATTTTGCTGGTGTCAGTACTCTACTTCACTATTTATTTTTCTGGCAACTTTTTTTCACCCTACTTGCCTCAGGGGAATGCCCTTGTACTTATTGTAAGTTGCTCTGGATAAGAGCTTCTACTAAATGTCTGTGCAAACTTTTATGGTGATCAAAACCCTTTCTGATTCTGATTCTATAAGTGGGGGGTAGCATCACCGTTGAGCAAACTACAACCTCTCTTCCTGACAATATGGAATTCAAATACATTTGAATTTATTTAGACATGGGACACAAGTTCCAAGTGTAAATTCACTTTATTGGTCAAATTCACCCTGTAAACAAAAGTTCAACAGAAAGGACAAGGAGAAATTAAATGAGCATTGAGAGTATTAATCAATGAATGACATAAAATACCCACTGTGATTCTCCCAAATATAATTGCATACATACATAAAATATTATTTTGCCGTTTCAACCTAGGAATGCAACAGACAACTCATATCGTAAGTCTTATGTACACAACCTCCTCTTTCTATACAAGTTAAAACCTTAAATATGACCTAACGGCAAATGAGTAATTTAGTTAAGGAATGACTGATTGTGTACAACTGCTCTGATTCATATTTCATAATTTGCTTTCATTTTCCATAACTAAAAGGCATGTGCAAAAAAAAGCACGCAAATTCATAAGATCACTAACAAGTAGGGGAACATGATCCATAAACTCGATTTTAGAAACTGATAAAGTAAACCTTCTGACAATTCACATTTCACAAGATAAAACTCTTCTTTCAAGGTACATGTTTTTTTTGCACCGCAAACTAATGTAAAAAAAAAAAACTAAAGGTATGCGAGAGGACAAAGAGGAGGAAAGTAAACCAAAAAAGTGAGCTCAGTGCATTAAGACTTCAGCCACAGTACTATGTAAAAGCCCGCAGGTCTCCTCTTCAATCATGACCATAAGTAACTTCACATTATTACAGGCAGACAGTTAAGGGTTTGCACTGGAACAATAGTACAGTAAGTAAACAAAACAAGGTAAACAAACTAGTCAAAGTAAACAGGAGTAACCATGATTGTATAGATAAGTTATTTTGAAAAGGGAATCTCATGATATTTATGGTATCCTTAGAATACATTTTCTGGTCTGTATATCAACCTCCATTAATATCACTGGTAAAGTAAACTAAAGAGAACGCAAACTTGGTTGTCAAGTTACCACCCTTATAATATGGAATGGTGCAAAGGTGAGGTGATCTTGTGAGATGACTCAGTACTAAGAGAGAAGGATTATTTCCTATGGTCTGTTTTCTCTATAGACTACAACTGAGGCGATGCTATGACTGGCGCTGAACACACTTGATACAGATAAAACCCCTGACTGTGAGACAGTGTCGAGTAGACAGGAGCACAATCACATCTCAGGTGCAAAAGTCTCCACTCACATACAGTGCAATATAACCCATAAATTCTAATAATTTAACATCTTGAAAAGCATAAAACCTGATTAAAATCCTTTAAAAAATAATGTATCTGTGGGGTTTGTCAGTTATCCTTGGACGTACTTCAAATGGTCATAACGAAATCAAAGTTTATACCAAAACAGTGGTGAACAGATTGCAACCTAGACTTTAGGTCTTGAGTTTAGGCCCAAGTACATTAAGAGTGACTGAAAGATCATGCTCCACAGGATGGGGCAACTCAACAGCAGGGAAGACTAGCTCCAAATATTCCCAGAGGTTCAACAGAAACAAATATCAAATTCCACCTCAGTTTTTTCTTTCTTTTAAACAAATGCCCGTCTGTGTATGTTAGCTCCACAGAAAACAAACCTGATACTTTAGGCAAATCAGCATACATTAAAATACTGTCATCACACACTGTAAAATGGAGGATTTCAAGGCCAACAGCACATCTTCAAAGTAACTTCAGAAAGGCATAGGCTACTCTATTGCATTCAAAGAAAGGCAGAAACTGTTGCCACAAAGCGTGGACTCAGAACCATGGGTGGCAGAGTCCTCTACCCAAAGCTTATTAACTGACAGGGCCATTCCAAGTTAGGCTCCGGTGTGTATAAATCTATCCTTTGCATTTTTTTCTGTGACACTTTGCGCTTGGTAAATGGCAGACAAGTGTTGATATAAATTACAAACTACAGTAAAAATATAGACAATCTGTGAGTGGTTATGTGTGTATGTGGTGTGTGTGTGTCTGCATACAGGTGTGCCTTTACAGAGGGGTCAAAGGTGAGGCCTCCCCACTCCCACCTCTTGGAAGAGAGAGGTGTAGAACTCTGGCTCCAGCTGTTTGTTTCGGTAGCGGTGGACGACCTCTGTGATCTTATGCTTTCGCCTGACGTGGGGAGGGTTGTAGGAGTCGCTCTCCAGACGCCTTCGCCGGCACACGTTGATGACTGTCTGACGCACCAGGAACCCTGAGAGAGGGAGAGAGAGAGAAATAACAACAAACTGGCTGGTCAGCAAACACGTTAGGGGGCATAAAAAAAGGAAACAAATACTTAATATAGTATCAATATAAAAGTACTAATATGAATATACAAGCTGATAGGTTTCAAGATAATATTCTGTCCTAGATCAAGGAAGTAAAAGTGAATAGGCAAGGAGTGGGAGTCAGGTGGCTGAGCGGTTAGGGAAGCGGGCTAGTAATCAGAAGGTTGCCAGTTCGATTCCCGGAGGTGCCAGATTGACGTTGTGTCCTTGGGCAAGGCACTTCACCCTACTTGCCTTGGGGGAATGTCCCTGTACTTACTGTAAGTCGCTCTGGATAAGAGCGTCTGCTAAATGACTAAATGAGATAGAAAACAGTGAGGAGGTACTGACCAAGTACCCTGCGGCCAACCACCATTCCGTCCACCAAGGGGATGACCATGCTGAACTTGCCCACGGCTCCATGGAGTCTAATCCTGAACAGGCCCGTCTTCAAAGGGTGGATGAAGATCAGGGGGATGTCCTTCTCCAACCCTGACCTTCAGAGAGATGGAGAGGTGAAGGAGGTGGGGAGTTTAATTTAAACATTTTATATGTATATATATATTTATATATATCGTCATTTCTATTTAAAAATATTGGCTAAAGAGCAGAATGGTGATGTTGACTGATCATTCAAGCGGCATTTTCTTTCAAATCTGTCAGGTTGCAACTGAATATTCTCTAAACACAGATAATCACATAGATGATGCAGGATGTGCTCATAAACTAAGAAACTAGGATGGGTAGCAACTGTAACAGCATGACGCTTTATGTTGAAACATTTGGACGTGCTTGAACATCTGTCTGATTCTCCCAGTAATCATGTCTGACTGAAGATGGGGTTGACTAATCTCAGACAGCAGCGGCAGTGTCTGTGGGAGTAGGTGTGGCTTCCCGTACCGGGAGGAAGTGCTGTTGCTGGCGCTCGCCTCCAACCCTGTGGTCGTTTCTGCCATAAGATCTGAAAGAGGGAAGTTCTCTACATACGACAAAAACACACACAAAAAGAATTAGGCTATGGGGGAGGGGGTGAGAGGGTCACATGACTGAGTTTCAGCCTATTAATACTTCTTAAATCACAGGTATAATCAAATCGGGCCAGAAACGGCACCTCGAAAGGGGATGTGTGGTTTTATTCTGGTAAAGGAGGAAGTGGTGGAGGTTGTTTACCGACGTCATCGAAGCGCTCCACCCAAACTACCAACACCTTGGTCTCTGGCCCCAGGGGAGGGGCAGCCCTTCCTGTGGAGGCTCTCTTGGTCTTCACCAGGGGACTGAGCTGGAGAGGAACGTCACATGTAGAGGTGTTAACCGCACCACTCATCCTGGATAGGTCTGGTTTGTTAGATGCAAATATGATCTCTGTATCTTTACATATACACACTAGTTATGTACATATATGTATATATGGTGTGGCTGTGTGTGTGTGCATGTCTTATCTTTTTTTTAAATATATATATATACACATATGTGTGTGCGCATGTCTTATCTTTTTAAAATGTATTTTTATCATGGCTTGTTATCAAAATGGGTTATTTATTCAGAAGATGACCAGTGACAGAATCCCATCCTAGTGTGGGTAACAGTTCACCTTCTTGGCCGTCTCCAGGTTGTCAGAGTGATTGGGGAACAGCTCCAGAGTGAGATTGGGTTGCTTCAGTAAGTTAGGCAGGGCGTCCATGTTGGTGTCTGCCTCCACTGTGGAGTCACTGTGCACCGAGGACTCCTCTGCAAACAGGGGGAAATCCATCTTACAATACATTTGACCAGGACCCAACTCCACTGAGGCCCGCTAGCGTACTTGAACAACACCGACCTGAGGAGTCCGTCGGAGATGGGACCACGAAGGCGATCTCGGTCAGAGCGTCGGCGTAGTATAACACCTTCTTCTCCCCGTTAAACACGGAGCCGCCCGTGTCCTGTGGTGTGGACTCCTCCTCTGCCGGACACACACACACACACACACACACACACACAACAGTTACCATCTTCACCCACACTCATGGAAGTGTTTTTGTCTTCATGGGTTCACGCGATGCAGTAGGTGGATACACTGATGCGCTGGGTTCAGTTCCTACTGTCTTCTACCTGGGCAGGTGTCTCACCTCTCACCTGTCTGTCTTCTACCTGGGCAGGTGTCTCACATCTCACCTGTCTGTCTTATACCTGGGCAGGTGTCTCACACCTCACCTGTCTGTACCTGGGCAGGTGTCTCACCTGTCTGTTGGTCGTCGTGGCCGTCAGAGCAGGAGTTGAGGGTCCAGCTGGTGTCCAGGTGTCCGGTCCAGCCAGGATGACTGGCCACGTCCACAGGCCAGCCTAGCGACAGAAGAAACTCCAGGAAGTTGGGCTGGACACTGGACGACGACTCCACATTCCTCAGGATCTACCAATCACAAAATAAGTAGTCTCAGGACATATGATGGATGGGGAATTATAGTCGATATTCGAAGGCGCCAAGCTCTGTTTGTGAAATCTTAGCCGGTTCTCACCTCCTGACTACTTTTCTGCCCCGCCCTCATGTAGAATACAAAGACGGTGTCAAAAGGTCGGCATGGCAACAGGTCCAGGTAGGCGATGTCCTCGAAGAAGCCTGGGAGTGAGGAGTCTAGACCAATCAGATGAGGAGGTAGTTGACTGTTTCCAGGTTCCTGGGGGGGGACATTGAAGATTGAGACATTTACATTTTAGTCATTTAGCAGACGCTCTTATCCAGAGCGACTTACAGTAAGTACAGGGACATTCCCCCCCGAGGCAAGTAGGGTGAAGTGCCTCGCCCAAGGACACAACGTCATTTGACGTGGCCGGGAATCGACCCAGCAACCTTCTGATTACTAGCCCGATTCCCTAACCGCTAAGCCACCTGACTCCCTAGCGTGCAAAATCTATCGAAATTGTTGCTAAATTGGCAACACTGTTTAACCGATAGCTAGTATTAACCGGTAAACATTCGTATTGTCGGTTAGCGGTTACACGGTTAATTATGAGGATTCCTGCTGGGAATATATGTATTTCATATTATGGGATGTGAGCGCTAGACAAGTCAAGACAACATATATATCTGGATATGAGAAAACTACAGTGCCCAACCTTCAGTGCCTCTAGAGACAGGAAGCCAAAATGCGACAGGAAGAGGCGGGCTGTCTGGAACTCCTGAGCAGGTGAGGGGGGTTTGCAGTCGGTCTGGGGGTCCGGGAACGGCTTCGACCTCCAGAGGTCGTCGCTATGGCGCTCAAGGGAGCTCTCGTACTCTATCTGTTTGTTCATCACGCTGCTTAGCTTGTCGTGCTGCACCTCCAGCTGTGAAGAAGAACGGACCGAACAAAGACTGTGAGGCCAGTATTCACACACACACACACACACACACACACAAACCACTATCCCTCGGCACACACACACATTTCATTACTCTCACCTACACAGATTCATACAATCCTCAGAATCCTCAGTTTCACCAAGTTTCTAGAACCCAAACTTAACCACAACCTCACCCCGTGTCAGGGAACAGAGAAATGTTAGCCTCGAGCGATTTCTTTGAGTGAAAACAGTGACAAATGACAAGGTGATAAAGTATTTGGAGAGAAAAGCCTGCCAGGCCCATAGACACTTGAGACCTCTCCCTCCCCTGAAGGCAGGAACAACTCACGTATGAAATATTACCCCTCAGGGAGCACATATCTGCCACGTCATCCATATCCTGTCAGTTCACAAAACATTCATGTTGTTTTTACAAGCGTTGGGTGTAGAACTTGGCAGATCTGAATGGTGAATGACTGACTCACTGGAGTTGCAAATTGTAACCTTGCCGTTTAAAATAAAACAAATTCGGTGGCAGGTTACCACAGAATCCAAATGAGGAACGGAAGCACCTATCCTACAGCCAGGTCACAGCTGGACCTGGAGGATCTCACCTCCTTGTTGACAATGTCATCCAGATCAGGGATGCTGACGTCAGCCTTGACCAGAGGGATCTTGTCCACCTCCTCAGGGAAGGGCCTCTGCTTGACGGTGTACTTGATGCCTACGTCATTGTTGGGCGTGGGCCGGCCTTCGGGCACAAACACCTGCTGTAGGAGAGGAGGAGCATGGAATCAGCTGGAAGGAGCACCAGGAGCAGGGGTGAAAGATGAGGGACGATCACAGTTCACGTTGAGGATGTCCGCTACTGGTTCACCACACAGGGTCAGGGTCAACAGCTTTTAAAACCAGCCTCTGAAAACCATTCCCAGTGGTTCTGAATGATGCGTGTTCCGTGTAGTGGGAGAGTGATGTCCTGAGTGTTGATATGAGTGTTTGTGCGTGTGTATAACTGACGGGCAGTCTGGTTCTTCTCACCCTCTGGTTGGCCCGGGCTCCTCTGGGCTGGTGGAAGAGCTGCATGGTCCAGGCGTGTCTGCCCGCCATCCCTCGGATCAGAACCGTCACGGACGGACTGGGGTCTGGAGAGACACAAGCAGCAGTCAGGACGCGGCCGGGTAACGCCAAACTGCTAAATAACTCAGTGACAGTTATCCACTGGTCTGAGCCAAAATGGCCGCCTCGCTATCCACTTGTCGCTGTTACTGGATGCTCGGACGCTCTGGTTGCTGACTCACTCTGCTCATTACCCAGCGGCTGCTCCAGCATGGCTAGGATGACAGAGTTGTCCAGGACAAAGTAGCGGAAGTTGCTAGCCCCTGTGGAGCTAAGTCTGGCGTAGCCAATCAGAGTGTCCTCGTTCAGCAGGCTGCAGGTGGAGGCGGGGCCACTGGCGGATGGGAACGCCCCCAGGACCTGCATGATGCTACAAAACACCAATCAGAGGGCAGACAGGTTTACAAACAAGACCCATGGACAGGAAGTTCTAATGTCAGTAGCCAATAGGAGCTTGGAGAGGGCCTCACCAGGACAGAGTAGCCTCGGCAGCATCCTTCACCCTCTTGGAGGCGGGGTTATGCTCCTTCTCCCCCTTGTGTCTCACTTCCTGGTCGTGTCTGGACTTGCTGCCTGAGATCCCCAGCTCCACGATCTCCAGCACCTCCATCAGGCAGTCCTGCACACACACACAGCCACCCATCAGCAAATACTACAGTCTAGCAGAAAACTGTAAAATATTATAAGTTCCTGTTGAGGAAACCTGGTTTTACACTTGTTTGTCCTAACAATACAACTGTGACAATTTTGACTAAATCATCCTAATCTTTTCCATATTAACCAGATCTCATAAATTGCTGTATTCATTAACTATGGCACCCTAGTCATAAGCAAAAGAGGAACTCTTTTCCTGCTCATAATGTAGGTTCCAGGCTTTACAACCCCCAAAAAACACAACAACACGTGTTGGGTTGAAACTGTCCGTTAAGGATGTGGGGGTGTGGAAGATCACCTTCTCATCCAGCATGTCTGGGTGCTCAGTCAGCCACACACACAGGCACTGGAAGGCCGCCACGATCATGGAGTGGAGGTCCCGGGAGTGGAGGGGGGCGGGGCGGCTGCACTGGAACACAATGTAGCCGCATACGCAGCTGACCGCACGCTTGCGTTCCGCCGAGTCCACGCACGCCTTCACCTGGAGGACGAGGGGAGGCGGAGACGCAGCGACGGTCACGCGGCGAGCACAGGGTCGGGGCGGACGGTGGGGTCAGGATATACCTTGTGTTTTATGTTGTCGATTTTTAAGCAGTTGTGTGCATTTTAGGTTAGTCTTTGAGGAGTGATATTGTCCCTGCTGATGCAGCCAGCAGGGAAGCGTCGCCCTCTAGTGGTGGGTCTGTGGAGGCTCACCTTAGCCAGGCCAGCCAGCAGCTCCAGGGCAGCCAGGGAGATGCTCATCTCAGCCCTCCACTGGGCACTGAGTCTCTGGGTCACCAGGTGGATGCTGCGCACCAGCAGCCCCGCGGCCGTATCTGGAAGAGCTGGAAGATATAACAAACACACCCGGAAAAGGCCCACCACCACGCAGAGACAGCAGAGGAGCACACACGCTGGCTGTTAGGACATGCTGGGGGAGGGAGGAGCCGCTGGCTGAAACCCCCTCACACAGGCTCGGCTCCAGCACCAATCGGATGGACCGGGATCTGGTTTCCGCAAGGGGGCATTTTAGCTCTCTTATAGAAATTGTTTTAGCTTAAATAATGGGGGGACAAAGTATTCTATTTGGGGGCGCCTTTGCCTGTGAATAACTCCCCTTGAAGCCGACCCTGCCCTCATACTGAGTAGTGGAGGAGGGGGAAGGGGGGAGGAATGGTTGGTTGGTTATGACAAATCTTATCATGTCACCCATGTCATGCCAGTGACAAACACAGCACATCAACCAGGAAGGTGAGAAGGCACACGAAGGGAGAAGAGAACCTCATGGGAGAGGAGATGTGGACAGAGAGCACTGCACCACAGCAGAGAGGCATCCGGATCACCTACAGATGCATTTTACCCAACGCTTCTTAACTCTGAACACCACTTTTACCACGTTGGCTACAATACAAAAAAAGTGTTCATTGTGTTAAGTTTGCACGGCGATAACATTGTCAGATATGCAATTAAAACTCCAGTTTAGTTCCTACAAAATGGCCCCAGCTTAATCATAATAACGGCCGGCAGGATATGACAGTTCCCGAACAGGAAGTGCTCACCGTAGTCTCGGAGCAGGGCTTGACCTGGGCGCTCTGAGTCTGGGCTGGTGGGCTCAGCGCTGCCCCCGCTGGTGAAGCTGATGCTACTGTTAGTACGGCTGTGGCTGTTACTCCTCAGTCCTGCGTGGCTCCCGTCAACGCTGCCCTGAAACACACACACACACACACAGACACAAACAGACACACACACACAGACACAAACAGACACACACACACAGACACACACACACAGACAGACAGACAGACAGAGACAGACAGAGAGAGACAGACAGACAGACAGACAGACAGACAGACAGACAGGGTTGGATCACTGCAGCATTGTTAGCGTTAGCATAATTTGTGTGTTAGATGTGTTGACAATAAAGGCCATACTGTTTCAGTCTGTGTTCCTATAGCCTCCAGAAGTGCAGAGTCTTGCACAATGTTGAGCATTGCACCTGTCAAGTGGAAGAACAAAAAAGACAGAAACAGATCAGTCAAAAAGAAACTAGAACAGTTTTGTGAGCATGGAGGGGGTCTGGTGGAGGATGCAGGGGGTCTGGGTGGAGGGTAGAGAGGGTCTGGGTGGAAGGTAGAGGGGGTCTTGGTGGAGGGTAGAGGGGGTCTGGGTGGAGGGTAGAGGGTAGAGGGGGTCTGGGTGGAGGGGGTCTGGGTGGAGGTTGGAGTGGGTCTGGGTGGAGGGTAGAGGGGGTCTGGGTGGAGGGGGTCTGGGTGGAGGGTAGAGGGGGTCTGGGTGGAGGGGGTCTGGGTGGAGGGTAGAGGGGCTCTGGATGGAGGGTAGAGGGGCTCTGGGTGGAGGGTAGAGGGGCTCTGGGTGGAGGGGGTCTGGGTGGAGGGTAGAGGGGCTCTGGGTGGAGGGGGTCTGGGTGGAGGGCCTACCTAGGATGAGCTGGGTGTTGTTGGGGTCAGTCTCCGTCTGCAGAGCCCCTATGAGGACGTTGACCAGACGCAGTCTGAGCGACAGGAAAGAAACAGGCTGGTCGTGAGGCGAGCCGTCATCCTCGCCGAACTTCCCCTCCAGCAGAACCTGCCCAGGCCAGAGGAAAACACCACACGTGACGAGGATGATGAGTTTGTGTCAGCTGGTCCCCCACACAAACGCTCAGTCTGCACACACACCAAGGGGGGTTTCTCCAGGGGAAAAGCCCAAACAGAACCGCAGGCCACACGGTACCTCTGACTTAATGTTGCCGAAGTGGTGAGGCAGGGGCAGCATGGAGAGGAGGATGTGGATAGATGCCCTCCTCAGGTCTGTGGGGTTCACGTACACCTTGAACTTGGACAGTTCCCTGGGGACAGACAGATGTGGTCCATTAATCCATACATGGCTCACTTACTGTACATTAACTTTGCACAAAATACTCTTATTTGAAGGTGTCTTTGGCAAAAAGCTTCAGCATCATGAATTACATGCACTGGCTATTATAATGTAATAGCTACATGCGCCTCAGGGACAAATAAAGTGCATTGACTTGAATATACATGCGGCTACGGTTTCACGACAACATTTTCTCAGGGAACTCCTCTGCGTCAAACACGGGGCTGGAACACCATGAGGTCCACTGACACCTGGGAGCCCTTGAAGCTTCTGCTGCCTCTCAGCTACCTGTCGGGGAGGATGGTCTCCAGAGCTGAGATGAAGTAGGGGACCACCACGTTGACGCCCTTCAGGTCGGAGCAGAACAGGCAGGCTGAGTTGAGGATGATGCAGGCTAGCACCGGCCGGCAGATGAAGTCTGAGATCTGTAGGCCCTGGATCAGAACCATGTAGAACCTGCCGAGACAGACAGAAGGCTGTTCAAAACACAAACGACGACTTGAAAACAAACGTCTAACACTTACAAAACGTGGTAGGTATAATACAAACGAATCAGTTAAAACAGGCTTGCGCAGGCTTTTGGCGTGATCCAACCCTGAACTCACCTCCACATAACTTTTGACATTATTTCTAACACCACGGCTAACGTGAGCCGCTAGCACGCCAACGGGAAAGGGGGGAGATGAGTTTCACCTGGACAGGTAGACAGGAAGGATGTCCTCTCCGGTTTTCTTGCTGCAGAAGATGCGGCAGAGTGTCCCACAGGCCTCCGCCCGGCCCGACTCGTAGCTCTCGGGGAACTCGTTGGCGTCGAACAAGGGGTTGGACACCATGGAGTCTGCGGACATGTGAGACCCCTTCCTCCTCAGCTCCAGACCCACCTGGGTGGCTACGGCTGTGGAGAGCAGGACGAGACGGCAGTGAAAGGACCCCGTGGATGACAGGCGGTCGTCCTTGCGCATGCACGCGTACAAAACGGAAAGAAAACTTAAATCGTATGCGGTCGCACACACACACAAGCACACACACACACAAGCACACGCACGCGGGGAAACTGAAACAGACAAACGTGTATTAGGAATAGAAAACAGAGGGAGGGGTAAGACTGGGATCAAGGACGTACTGATACCGAAATCCAACACGCGCTCACAGTCAGCAGGCACACACAGAAGGGACTTCTGACACAAAGAATTTGACACAAAACTAAACGAGTAACTGAGGTTTCAGCTGAATTGAAACGTAACCATGTTTTTTTTTTCCAGTGGTTGCAAAGTCCATGTGTCAGCTTCCCTGCATGGTGACATCACAGTCACGCATGGTGACATCACAGTCACGCATGGTGACATCACAGTCACGCCGTAGACACATTCACTTCATGCATTGAGGCACCAAACAGAAGTCCAGATGAACTTACAACAGAATAGTGAATTCAAAATAAACCCAAAAATATAGAGAAATTGTCGGGGGGGGGGGGGGGGGCAAACATAACAAGGTTAGTGGCCTCAAAGGAAAAACAACAGAATAACCGCTGAGATGAGGTGGTGTAGTCACAAACTGGCAACGCTGTACTACAACAGCGGTGAGTCTGTGCTTCCTTCTCCTGGGAGAACGTTGAAAGAACGTTAAAAGAACGTCCAGATGGGCGAGGATAAAGAAACAATGGTTTTGTGATGATCATGGAGAACGAAACCAAAGCGGGGGTGGGGCGGGGGGGGGGGGGGGTTGGAAGAACTGAGACTGCGAATCAAGAAGTAAGCCACCGCTCCTACTTACAAGATTTATAAGAAAGGAGAATTTGGATAAAAGAGGCTGCAAGATAACAGAAAATAGTGGAGACAAATCAAAGCAGATCAAGATTTTTTTTTCTTTTTTTTTTTCTCAATTCATCAAGCATGAATTGTGTTTCCTCCTCAATGGATGACCTTGGACCCTGAAACTGTTGCAG
Organism: Osmerus mordax; assembly: GCF_038355195.1. Lineage (NCBI taxonomy): Eukaryota > Metazoa > Chordata > Actinopteri > Osmeriformes > Osmeridae > Osmerus > Osmerus mordax. The sequence goes on along the minus strand of NC_090056.1, from coordinate 18,370,688 downwards.
CACAGAGCAACGTCAGACATGGTTGACGAGAGTCAGCATGCAGGACAGAACACTGACACACAGAGGAATAGAACTAGAGGAATAGAACTAGAGGAATGGAACTAGAGGAATGGAACTAGAGGAATGGAACTAGAGGAATGGAACTAGAGGAATGGAACTCGAGGAAGTCTTTCACATCCACACTCATTCTTCTACTTCATACGGGCCTGCGAGTCCTAGACAGGATTCATGAGAAGGTGACTACTTTTAGTGACAGACAGACAGTTTCCCACATCTACACGGGCATTTCTACGATAAATCTCACAAACTGTGGTGCTTATTGTTACCCTGATGGTTGTGAAGTGATCTATCCATTTGATTGTGCATCTGAACAGAAACACTTAGTTCACACAGCAAAACACAAGTGAAGAAAGAGAAAAACACACTTGACAACACACACACTAAACCCTAAACCCACATCAACATGCACACACAGATAAACAACACACCTACCAACATACAGTGTAAATGTCTTGTTACTAAGCTATCCTCCATGCTAGCAGCTAGGCTAACGGCCTCAGGTCTTACCAGTCATGCTTGGATCTCTACTGAGGCCGCTATGCAGCTTGCAGTGCACCAGAGAAGCGTCGAACAGCCATTGTCCAAACAGGTTGAGGATGCTGTTGACCTTGGCCCTAGCCGGGGCGGGGAGGGGCCTGGACTCCCAGCTGCTCTGATTGGGGCTGGAGAGCAGGGTGGGGGAGGAGGAAGGCTGCTGGGACACTTTGTTCGGCTGGGAGACACTCCCCTGTAGAGGAGGCAGAGACAAGAGACAAGCACATCTTGTACACAATCACCACCACCAAGTAAAGATGTTTACATTTCTGGCATGCTTCTAGCCTAGTTATGACGTGAGCAGCCCCGATTTCTATCCTAGATACCTGATGGAATCTTTGGTCTCCCAGATACCAGGTGGTATGTAGGATACCACCCCCCCCCCCCCCTCCCAGGAATATGACTGCCTACACCTTGGCTTGGCAGACCTGCTGCAGTGACTCACAGTGGAACTTTTGCTGTAGGTTTTGGTGACCACGGTGTGTCGCTGCTTTCGGCTGTGAGGGGGCGTGGTGTTGTTGACCGAAGGAGGAGAGGACATGCTCAGCCTGTTGACGGGGGTGGGAGGGGCACTGTCAGCCCGAGGCCGAGAGATGCCTGGAAAGGAGAAGGTCACGGAATAAGACAACACAGAGACTCACCGTGGTTAAAGAAAGGAAAACAGAAGTCACCAGTAACAGTAGCAGAAGGTTGCCCCTAGCGACTTATCCAGGGCCAAATGTGATTTGTCTCTCTAACGGTGGATGCTGTTAAGAGACGTTAAGCTTATCTGGCCCTGAATCAGTGGTCTGGGGGCAAACTAGCCAATGCCTACTGCCTGTCATTGTCCTCTTGTGTGTTATTTTGGTGGGAAGAGGAGATTGAACATCAACATGTAAGACCCTGTAAGACCCGGTTTAAAATTACAACGTCCCTTTTAGCTCTTTAATTGCTCATTTCTTTTTTTGAAAGACCACATTTACATAACCAATGGTCTTGCCTTGCAATGCCATTGGATAAATGTGGTATTTCTCCCCCAAAAAAAGAAATTATCAATTAAAGAACTAAAAGTGACATTGTAATATTACAACCAGGGGTCTTACAGGTTAACAACTTCCACCCCCTCCTCTCCGAGCAGGTCAGACCTTACAGTAGGAGACATGTGAGAGCAGCTACAGCCTCTCACACTCCCTCATCCAGACATTACATCACATTTACATTTAGTCATTTAGCAGACGCTCTTATCCAGAGCGACTTACAGTGAGTACAGGGACATTCCCCCGAGGCAAGTAGGGTGAAGTGCCTTACCCAAGGACACAACGTCATTTGGCACAGCCGGGAATCGAACTGGCAACCTTCTGATTACTAGCCCGACTCCCTCACCGCTCAGCCATCTGACTCCCATTAGAACAGAGAGTTGGCAGGAGACACACAGACGTTTTGAAAGTGAAGTGTCCCCAGATGTGTGTTCACAGATAAGGAACTGGTTATGCTTGATACAACCACATGACTTCATACACAATTATGTAGGCTTTTACGTTGTAAGAGGGAAACAGAGGAGGATATTGTTAGAAAGGGAGTTAGCTGCTTTCTAGTCACAGTCTGATTCTGTCTTTAGGGCATATCATTCCTGCAAAACCAAGAGTGTTTGGAAAGTTAACCAGCCGGTCTTTGCTTTGCAACATTACTTACGGCAAGAGCCTTACTAAATTCTTTCAGTTATAGCCAAGTTAAGCAATTTTTTTTTATTCCACTGTCAAATCTGCAGTATGATATGCCAGGGAACCCATGTTACAAATCAAGAATGTTACCCAGACACCAACACCAGCAGCAGAAATGATTTTCTTTTTCATAATGAGCCGTTTTTAGGTTTTGTTTCGTATAGCAAGTGGAGATTGTCACACTGTACCCTGACTGACCACAGCCTTGCGAACCTGTACCGTTCTTTTTACAGAGACACCTAGAGAGATGAAGGCACACATTTTCACGTCTCCATTCAAACATTCGGTTCTTTTCAGTGAATTATCATTAAGGTGATTTTAAAATGCTCCGATTTTTTATTTATTTTTTATTAAATAAATGAAAATAAAAACGTGTTAGGGAAACGAACTGCGTAACCACGGTGATGCGTGGTGAGGTCGTACCCAGGAAGGCGTCCACCAGGCAGCTGATGCCTCTCATGGCTCTGAAGAAGATCTGGGGCAGCTGCTTCAGGCAGGGGTGCAGAACCACCTCGTGGGGGATGCCGCTGGAGTTGAGGAACTGCTCCTGGAACTTGGGCGTGGTGCTCACCACCGCAGGGTTGCTCAGGTCCACAGGGTTGCTGTGGAAACGAGCCGGGGGGTGGGGGAGGGGGGGGGAGGGGGGAGTAACAGAGAGAGTTTGGATGGAGGGTTGAGGGGATCGTCACGTCAGGGTCAATTCAAAACATAAAAATATTCTCAGCGATCTTATATGACAAACCTTTTAAATTAGTTTTGTAACAATTCGGCGTTGAAAGTTAGAAGAGTTGGAACTCTAAATAGGCCTGAGTGTCTTGAACAAGCCCCTCCCTGTCTCATGAGAGGACAAAGGGAGGAGGGGAGAGAGATAAAGAGAGAGAGAGATAAAGAGAGAGAGGGAGGGAGGAAGAGAGAGAGGGAGGGAGGGAGAGAGAGATAAAGAGAGAGAGAGAGAGAGAGAGAGAGAGAGAGAGAGAGAGAGAGAGAGAGAGAGAGAGAGAGAGAGAGAGAGAGAGAGAGAGAGAGAGAGAGAGAGAGAAGACAACAGGATCCTTTGTCCTGGTGTACCTGAGCATGTGGAGGAAGCGGTACCAGGTCTGGGCCACACAGTCGTTGTCCATTTCCACGGGGATCAGGTTGGCGTCCTCATCAGGGACTTTGAAAGGAGGGAACGTGGTGCCGTGGGTGAACCTCAACAACCTGTCAAACAACCCCACACACACTTCCTGTTGGAATATACCTGAATTAATGTGTGTGTGTGTGTGTCTGTGTGAGAGAGATAGAAACAGGTGGTGTCAGAAGCTTTTTGTCAGTTGAGAACGCTGGTCACATAATCAAATTGGCAGGATAGGCAAATGATGTGGTCTGGTAGAGGAACTGTACCATTTGTAATCGCTACCAAGTCAGGACGGATAGACTATTCCACACCTGTTTGATTAATTCAACATGTGTTGTAACTAGGACAGCTCACAAAACTAGAAAAGAGCTCTTGTGTCCGTGTCAGTCTATGGTTTCCAATTTCTGCATTAACAACTGTCTCTGGAGTAGGAGATTCCTCTCAGAGAATCATCCCCTTCTTTCATAGTAATGAGCCTGAGTATGTCGTTTTTCAAAACCTTGATGTTGGTTTTCAGTGCAGATATGATGGCAAACAGGAAGCCCTTTTGTGACGAGTTTGAGTTAGGATAGAGGCTTGAGAGATACTCGTCAAAAAAAAAAAAAAAAAACGTCTTGCTTGGGTTGGTTCCCCACCTGGAGGTGAGAGCGCTGGTCACCCTGCTCCACTGCTCCACTACGGGCGGGTGGTGTCTCCAGTTGGCCAGCATCTCCCTGGCTGTCTTCCAGTAGGGCGGGGTGGGGAAACAACGGGCGCACGCCAGCAACCACACCTCGAACAGCACGGCCATCAGCTTGTCTGCCAGCTTCTCTGCCACTCCCACTGGGCAAACAGACAGCAGCACAGGGAGGGCGGCGATGGGTTACAGGGTGTTTGTCGTGAATCATGCCAGGGTGAACTTTAAGAGCACGGTCTAGGACATGTTGACACACTCCAAGCAGGGACATGTTTGCCCACATACAGGCTGAGGTAAAGATCTCAGATCAGTTATGAAGATGTGGGATCACAACAGCAACCACAGAAGAAGAGAAGCCAGACAGTGGTAAGGAGGCGGGGACTGACCTCCGGTGGTCGGGGGGGCCAGAAGACAATCGTTGATCCTGAGAAGGAACAGCAGGAGCACCTCCCAGGTCTCCCTCACCATCAAGGAAGACTCCCTCGCCAACTTCTGTACGGCTGTAAGGACCTGCTGGCATAGCCTGATGTGGCTCAAACCATCTTGCTGAGGCCTGCCAGAGAGGACGAGAGAGAGACAGTCAGGAACAGAGAGAGAGAGAGTCAGGATCAGAGAGAGAGTCAGGAAGAGAGAGAGAGTCAGGATCAGAGAGAGAGAGTCAGGATGAGAGAGAGTCAGGATCAGAGAGAGAGAGAGAGACAGAGAGAGAGAGAGAGTCAGGATTAGAGAGATAGAGAGTTGGGATCAGAGAGAGAGAGAGAGAGAGAGAGAGAGAGAGAGAGAGAGAGAGAGAGAGAGAGAGAGAGAGAGAGAGAGAGAGAGAGAGGGTATGTGGGAGGAGATGTGGGAGCAGAGAGCGAAGGTGATGGGAGGATGATGTAGACAGAAGATGGAGAGGAGTAGGATGAAGAGTTGAGATCAGGGGTGTTATTTCTCATCAGAGTCGTCATACCTAGGCAGGAAGACGTTGTAGAGATGTTTGAGGATGGTCTGGACGTATAGATTAGGGTCTTTCACAACAGGCTGGGGTATGGAGTCCCTGGGGGAAACCAGCGCCATCATCCAGTCCGTGTACACATCCACACACAGCTTTACCGTGTCTCCCTCCAGGGGAAGGGTTAGGCCGTAACACAATACCTCCATAGTCCACTTCACCTGAGGAAACATTTACATTTAGTCATTTAGCAGACGCTCTTATCCAGAGCGACTTACAGTAAGTACAGGGACATTCCCCCCGAGGCAAGTAGGGTGACGTGCCTTGCCCAAGGACACAACGTCAGTTGGCATGACCGGGAATCGAACTGGCAACCTTCGGATTACTAGCCCGATTCCCTCACCGCTCAGCCACCTGACTCCATTTGGAAACACAGGTCATGGCCCATATAAGGTTGAGCCACGTGTCAGAACATGACTGTCACATTATTTCATTTAAACGTGACATGTGGAATAACATTTAATTCATTCAGCAAACGTTTTTTCCAAAGTGACATACAACTACTGCATATAGTAAGTGTAGCAGAAAATCCAGGACTAGAATTACCCAGTTATGTTAGTATTACCGTGGTTAGTGCCAAAGAATGGTCTCTAACAAGGCACAGTAAAACAATAACACAACACCATAACCATAAAGCTTGTTAGGTGATGTATGTGACAATTTGACTCTCACCTCCTTGTCCGTCTTGAGGATGTTTTCAGTGGCCACCGGACTGACGGCAGTCCCCAGAGGTTTGACCACAGCATTGGCCACCTCAAGCCCAACTCCTCCCGGGTAGGTGTGGAGCACGCTCAGGTGGCCCTGGTCACTCTGCACCACCAGGTGCAACGAGCGCCATTCGGAGTACATACTGCAGCTGCTCTCTCGTCCTCACCCTGCTCAGAGAAACAGGGTTGGGAATTAAGAGGATCAAGTACGACACTGCACACTAGATTTACAACAGGTAGCCACCGCGAATGTTGTTGAACCAGCAACCTTTCTGGTTAACTAACGAACACACCCAGGCAGGTGCCGTCATTACACGCTAGTAATTCATATCGCATGACAAGCAATCTGGATTATTACCTCTAACAGAAATAGTCACCAAGCCCGTATATTCAGTCTCGGCATATCTATCTTAAAGCACGCACATGCACGGACCAGGAAAACACACAAGGCTTATCTCCTCATACATCAACAAAAACATTGAAGCAGCTAGTCTAGCTAGCTGGTTTGCTATAGCCCCAGACGAATGTTTGCAAAACATTATATTCTGAATTGTGTTCTATTTTGCAACACCCCAGTGCATCTAGTTAAACACCGCTGACCCATATTACTGCCTTGCTAACTGGCTAATATTATGGTTAGCTTGCTAGCTAGCTGCTTTATGAATGTCATTAGACTGACTCGATAGCCAGGAAGCTAGAAGATGGCTAGCTGGCCATACAAACGTTAGCCTGACATTTTGACATCCTACCTGGCCCAAAGGAAATTGTTGTCATAACAAAGAATCCGATCCCCACAACTCTAATGATCCCAATTCAATGCATCAGTAGCCTCCGTCCATCATCATCCTCGGCATCCTCACCGCAAAATCAAAGCTTAGCTAGCTACGCTTCCTTCTCTCTGGCTTAGCTAGCTAGCTAGGTATTCCTGTCCTGTCAAACTAACTAGTCAAAGAAGGCAGAAAGCAGGAAATGTGTATAATAGCGCCCTCTCCAAAGCTCGGCGTTTGAAGCCATTACAAGCCGTAGACTTAAGCGGTCATCAACACCTTGTCTTCTTGCATGCACGTCTCATCTTCAGTACATACATTTTTCAGGAAATTATCCGGGTCCGGGGGCATGCTGCCCCTGAAGAAAATTTATTAAATGTTAAAGTTAAACGCATGAATCTGGTGCACTTTGAGAGCAAAATTAAGAGGCTAGATCTATGTAGAATCTGTGCTCTTATAAACAATGTCATGTTCTTTTAACATAAATGTTTTTTTTGTATAGCATACATCAAAAACGTGAGTCACTACTAAAGGTGAGGAGTTGCATGCCTGTAAATAAATCCCTAATTTCACTGGATAACAATTAATACATTTATGTATTATTATGCAAAATATTGAATGAATGAAAAAACTAAGGATGTCCCTTTCTTCATGAACTACCAGGAAGAGATTAAATTTAGGTGCTTGAGCCACCCCTAAAAAGGGTCTAAAATCGCCACTGCTGTCCTTGTTTCACAGTTTTTGGGACCTCCTGCTCCAGCACACCCCTGACAGTCACACTACTAAAGCCTACCTACCTCCCAAGACACCATAGGTGCCTGAGCAATGGTACACCCTCTGCGTGAAATGTCTCTGCTGTTGATGTCTGAGAGGTTGGGGTTGGGGAATACATTTTTGGGAGGAGGCAATGTGTGTGATAGGTAGGCTATGATTTCGTTTCTATTGGAGGCAGTCAACATGTTGAAGGGGACGTAGGATAATAGGTTGAAGCTATGTGTTCATGAAATGATCAAAGTGTGTTCAGTAAAATGTGGTGCAATCACAATAACAAATCTCCTTCACAGAAAACAGGTTCACCATAATGTTGAATAGCTGATCAGACGTAGTCCTCTCCCATGCTTTATCTGGCCACTAGAGGGCGATGTCTCATTCCTGTTGGTGTTTGGTTTGTCGGATTTATTCTACTGAAACTGCAAGGATTTTTTAAAGAAGAAAATCTAGCACTTTAATCATAAATTGTTAAAATGCATAGATTAGAATACTTTTAAGCACCATTACCGATTTGCCAAGATGTGACAAATTACCAACATATTATGTTATGTTATATTCCCTATTCTTGTGGGAATAAGTGAGTACCACATATGTTAATTAGATAGTATAATGGCCTGCATGAGCTGCATTTCGAAAGGAAATACAATAGATGTCTAGAAAATTTCTGAGGAACACATTTAATTAAAATGTGTCCTTCTAAGCAGCATCGCAATATGGCAACATAAAATGTATTTTCCACAACACTGCCGTGGAGTTGATAAGGATTACTTTAATTAAAAAGTGACATCTCAAGTATCATAGGCTATTTTGGGTCTCAATTTATAAGCGAAAGTTTTTTACTCTTTGAAATTGTACACAATAAACTGTAGTCTACACAAGTAGCCTATGAAATACAACCTATAAAACCGTAATTTTATTTTGTTTTCGGATACTGATCTTTGAGATGAACTGGCAGTTTGCAGTTCGTGTAGCTATTACTAGAATCTAGATAAATGTTCTTCCTTCTTCCTTCTCCAAGCCAAAGCAATAGCCGATGTAGAAGGGCCAAAGTTTATTTGGAAAATGTGATTCCTTTCCATGTAGTATACAGTCGTAAAGATAGGAGAATTACTTCAATCAATTTAGAGATAGTATGAAAGTTCCTTAAGTCCTTGTATTTATTTTGAACAGTGGGTTGGCTACTGGTTTTTGACAATGGAACTTTTTTTTCAACGTTTTAATGGTTCTGTTCAGATACTTATTTTGTAGAAAGTATATTGACTGATTGATTTCCTTTAAAAAATATTGTTTTCTTGAATGTAGGAAACCCAATGTTAAAGGTTATTTAGATGCAACTGATGCAATAGGCTAATTACAGAAACACAAGTTACAAATGGCTTGTTTTGTAAGCTGTGCCAAACCAGAGTTTTGGTCTCTACATTGCGCAAGCATGCAATAGGCCACCACTTCACAGTTCTGGCTTCAAAGTCATTACCGCTAGACAGACCATCTAAAAGAAAACCACTTGGCTATGTGTAACAGCTAGCTACATTGTTTTCAGGATTGCCCTTGTCAGAGGCCTGTGATTAAATGAAAATAGGCTACTTAATGGTTTTGTTACTGGAACAAATTAATCTATTCTGTGTGTTTACTGATCCATGAAGGTCGATGCCTTGGGGTGACACAGGACCACAGGTGACTGCGCCTAATGGGGTATGAAGAATGGCCTCAAGGCGTAAGATTTCCTTTCCACCTCCTATGAGGTCTCTGTCAGCTCAGTTTCTTTCTTTTTTTTATTGTCCTTAAGAATGGACCGTGGGGCTGTCAGAGGCACTTTTAGATTGATTCAATTCCCTCCGTTAAAATGTGATGATCGAGCCTATAGGGCCAAGCATACGATCTTTCGCAATATGGAACTGACTGAAAACTACAACAAATTAGCCTACAACAAAGAGTTTTTAAAATAACGTATTATTGATTGAGGAAATTCCTGACGGCAAATTTATTGGGAAATAATATAAAATAGCACAATAAATTAAGGCGATGGTCAGCTTATAGGCATACTGTTTTGGAAAACAATCTTGAATAAGCCTCAAGGCTGGTTCCCAAGGCACACCGTTATTAAAATACAATAAAAACAGAGCCTAACAATTGAGATAAGTACACAAGATAAATATTTTACTGATAAATACCCTGTAGATAGGCTATTATTTTATCGCCCTATAGTTTTATAGTGCTCAAGTGTACTGAATGGCCCATGGTTGCTATACTTGGACTATTTATTTGATTGTATGACCGTACCGTTCCCAGAAATCCCAGGTGGGTAAATAAATGAAGTTCTGTCACTGTGCCTATCCCTTTCTGAAAACCAAGCTACTGTAAGCACCGCAGAACTGTGCAGTCATGACAATGCAATATTTGTGTTTGAGTTACTAAATAACCGTGTCGGGCCGAGTGCAACAGCTGCTATCATAAAGGCTTACTATGCTGGTAGTCATATCCTATGACACTGTAGGAGGAAAACAAGGACAAACAAGCGTTACAATACTACAAGTGGAGGTGGTGTAGGCTACTGATAACTCGACCTCTTTAAACTTCTGTAGCCTACATGACGCCATCCTTCATGTGACCATATGGTTTTGCAGTAATTTTACATTTTAGTCATTTTAGTCAATTTTAAATGTTGAGGTTCACATTTTTTATCTGAACTAATAATTATAGGCTACAGTTTTGTTTCCTATTGGCTTAAGTAGCCTTTAGTGAGATTAAATAGTGTAACTAACTATAGGTCATTTTAATTGGCATGAGTGAGTGGCAAGATCTTGCTAAACGTGAATGTGTGGTGTCAGAGATGAGGAATGCAAGAAGGAAAGAAAGGTGGAGCGGGAGGGAGGGAGGGGGGGGTTATAACGTTTATTGAGTCGACATCCCCTCCCCCTCCTTCTCCTTCTCGGACACTCCCTCAAGGCCACAGCATTGTCTCCCATCCCTATCAGCGTCATTTACATTCTGTCTTAAAAGGGAGTCGGAAGAACATGGTAGGTGAGACCGACCAGCAGACACAGAGGAAGAAGGACCTAAAATAACCGCTAACGTTAAAACACAAACTACAGTGTAAGCTTTGAGCGTCGCACACCTGTTGAACGCCTTCCATTCTTTTAAAACTGCCAGTGCCTGAAGTTTCAAACAGAGGAAAACAATATCTGACCGTTTCACATCACTGCTGTGGAACTCCAGAAGTCGTTTCCACCGTTTCAAAAAATGTCCTTTCCCTGCAAAGGACCGGAGGGGACGGGATAGAGTACACTGGAGAAGACAACGAGAGTGGGCTATCGGGAGCTAATCTCAGAGTGCAGGTAAACTTGATCATGTCATGAAAGTAATAGCCTATTGGTTTTAAATGTGATGAACTCTTAATGATATTGCAAAAATGCTGTCAGGGATAATTCTCATATTATTCTATTTTAGGCATATGATGTCAACGTGAGTGTGAGAATATAGATTCATTTTACGGAATACTTCTGCAATAATAGGAAGTTCAGTCAGTGTAATATGAGATTTTGTTTTCAAATTTGTTGCACTTAACTACAGAGTTGCACAGACATAGGCATGGAGAAGTAGCACTGTAAGCATTTTAAAAGCTCATCTTACATGTCTGAGTATCAAGTTTCGTTTATTTTTCAAAACTGGTAGAGCAACTGCCAGAAGGCAGTTTAACTGAATATAGTCACCACACCACACCAGGTGACCTCAAAACCCACACAAAGACCGCACTAGTCAGTTGAAAAGCAGTGCTGCCTGGAAGATATAGATCACTATAGTGACTAATTTCCCTCTATATTGTATTGACTGCATATGGGGTGCAGTATTCACAGAAGATCACAGGACTTCTATACAAACCTTACCTCCGGGAGTGTGTCTATGTTCCCATGCAGGATCTTTTGTTCTCCAGTGCAATATTCTGCTGACACACATTAACCCTGCTATTGTTTTTCAAGTAAAAATGTATCATAAATGTCCATAAAACAAAATTGAACAAGGCTTCAAACAACAAGAAAACCAATGGTTATCGTTTTATTGGATTTTTTGGAAGATCTCTAACCCTAATCCATATGAAGCGAATACAAAGCTGAGGAACATATTTTTCAGGTTCCCATTACGTGCTGTGTAGAGCTGTGGAACATAGGAACCTGGGAACAAAGAACCCTGGCAACATAGGAATGACTCCTGTTAAGCACGTCTGCATTTCAAAAACGCAAACACTTCCCGGCAGATCTCAGGGAAGAAGGAAATAAAATTGGGCCGTCAGGTAAACAGAGAATTGAGCTGAAACATGTGGCTGTTGGTTATAATCAGTCTGGGTCATATAGATAGCAGATATCGACAAGAAAGGAAAGGTTCAAACTTCAGAGAACAGACCGGTGTACTGTAGCACAACAAAGACTTCCCAGTTCCATCTCCCAGACTCAGATTTAGGCCAGACTCAGTTGGTCAATGAGTGACCAGTACAGTCTCCCCTTTACTCTGATCTGTGCTTAGTTTGGGGGATCTTCAACCTCACTTAAGAGCAGGGTCGGCTTGGCTCCAAAGGGGGCACAGCAAAGGGGGCAGTATTTCCCCCCAGAGCGTAAAGTCAGTAATGTATGTAACCAAACTTGTCCTGTGTTTGCAACTCAGTCCATGAAAGTCTGGATGGCTCCATCTTGTTTTTTAAGTTCACAGTAGAATAAAAAGGTTAGACCAGAACCCATGATCGCCATGGGCTGTTTACTTTAAACTCACTGTTGACTGTTCAGATGACGTTGTCCTTTGTCAGGGCAGATGCTATGTACTTAGGAAAAGTTGAAGATAGCTAGAACTGTGGGGCTGTGCTATACACAAAGATCCAGACAGAGAAAAGGACATAAAGGTAGACAGGCAGTTATGGGCACGGGCTAGCTACACAGGAATGCCAAAAGGCAGATGCAGAGATGAGAGAGAACAAGCAGGCACTTTGTGTAGGCAGCAGTGTTGAGGCCAGAGTGAGAAGGGTACTAACCCTTCAAGAACAATGAGGGGAACACCTGTTCTGTTTCTATCTATATAGACCCCACCTCAACACACACACACACACCAGCCCACCACTCTTCTTACCCATGACAAAGTGAGGTCCCGTTTCAACACAGCTGTCAATCACACCAAATGAAGCCCATACTGGCCGACGATGAAACTGCCTTGCTCCATGACTGAGTGTGGGTCCCAGCAGGGTGCACATTTACATTTAGTCATTTAGCAGACGCTCTTATCCAGAGCGACTTACAGTAAGTACAGGGACATTCCCCCGAGGCAAGTAGGGTGAAGTGCCTTGCCCAAGGGCACAACGTCATTTTTCATGGCCAGGAATCGAACAGGCAACCTTCTGACTACTAGCCCGATTCCCTAACCGCTCAGCCACCTGACTCCCCAGTTCTGCTGCACTGTCACGTTGATGTCTCGCTGGCAGACTTTCAGAGCCCCTGGTCAGGGCCCGTCTCTCTGCAGGGTGCCCTTGCCGACATCTGTGTAATCCAGGAGAAACAAAGCGTGGGTTGTCTGTCTCTGGTACGGCCCTACGTAGTCCTACATAACTGCTCACTCACCAGAAACAGGCTTTCAACAGCTGGTGATGCTAAAGGGTGCCCAAGGACTTTACAGTATGTTGGGTAAAGTAGGCCACATGGAAAAAAACGGAGGAAAGTCAATTAGCTCTGTTAGCATCTTGATGATTACAAATTTGTAATCCTCCCCCACCAAGGTTAAACTTGATAGACCAGGGCTGTCTATATAGTACCGTATGTTACTGTATACCTAAAAATTAATGAATAAGCCATTTATTTTATTTTTAGGAATTATTTTGAAAATGTCGTATACATTCTGGGCTGAATGCATGCCACACTGTCTATGAATTCCCAACTCAAAATGCTTTCCAATACGTCTCTAAATTAATTATGCTTTGACAGACCTCAATCTTGTCAACCTGTCTGGATTATGTCCATTCTCACAGTGAACGATGATATAAATAGATTTGACTTGAAGTTTCCAGATTAACTTCTGAATTTGAATGGAATACTCACACTGGAGTACCACATCCTGTGATCTGGCAGGGATTAGGTACCAGAGTGTGAGGACAAAAACACTGATCCATAAAAAACGAGCCAGACAGCATCCGAACCTGTTATGAAGATAAACTAAACCGTGTTTCCATTGGTTCTCTTCCAGATAATCCAAAACGTGGCCAAACTACGAGGGGTTTGGAAACCAGAGTGAACCCCACCGCTGCAGAAAAACAAGGAAAAGAAGACGAGTGCGAAAGGAGCCGGTGGACTTTGTATCCTGTCGAGATGGCTCTCAACACCCAAGTGTGGCACACCCAGGTAGCCCCCCAGGAGACGTTGCCTAGCAACCTCGACAGAACGGCGTCCGTGGGCGGCGGCCACCTGGAGTGCTCCATCTGCTACAACACCTACGACAACGTCTTCAAGACCCCCAAGTTGCTAGAGTGCACCCACACCTTCTGCCTGGAGTGTCTCTCCCGCCTCATGGCCGTGTCGCTGTCCGACCAGGACTCGAGCTGCAGCGGCAAGATCCCCTGTCCCTTCTGTCGCCACCCCACCGCCGTGCCCGAGCAGGGCCCTCCGGCCCTGGCCACCAGCCGAGAGGTGCTCTGCAAGCTGCCCAGCCACCAGCAACAGGAAGAGCCGGTGTGGCTGGATGGGGAGAAGCTCTGCTACAAGCAGTCCCTTGACAACCACTCTGGGACCACGGGCCCGGCTTCGGCCTTCTGCATCTGCATCGACATCGGGGCCAGCAAGGCAGGCGAGCCCCCGGCTCAGACGCGGCGGCCTAGGAGCATGGGCATGCTGGAGCGTCTCACGGACTGGAAGAGGCTGCTGCTGTTCATCGCCCTCATGGTACTACTGGTGGTGATCGTGCTGTGGCCCCTGCAGTGCATCATCACCACGGGCAACCTGCGCTGTGTGTCACGCAATCCCGGCTCCCAACCACCACCAGGCCCAACCACCACCACACAGCCTTAAACAGATGGGAGTCAGATGGCTGAGCGGTTAGGGAATCGGGCTATTAATCAGAAGGTTGCCGGTTCGATTCTTGGCCGTGAAAAATGAAGTTGTGTCCTTGGGCAAGGCACTTCACCCTACTTGCCTCTGGGGAATGTCCCTGTACTTACTCTAAGTCGCTCTGGATAAGAGTGTCTGCTAAATGACTAAATGTAAACCTGGAAGTTATACGTCAAGCACCAGCACTGGTTGCATGTGCGACGGGAGACTACGTTGCCTAATCACTTCATTGCATCCTTTTCCTCCAAAAACACATCCTACTTAAATTCTGAACTCTAAACTCCCAGTCACCAATCAGAACGTCAGCATTTGGTGAATACTGAGGAGTAGCTCACACTACATGTTCTCTCACTCCAAAGACCCTCAAAAGAATGATTTGAGAACCTGCTCACTACAAGGCCATATGTTCAGGATCATCCAGAAGCAGTGTTTTGAGTTGTGTACTGTAATTTTGGACTGTATAGGGAACTGTACTGTTAGAGACGGCATACTCCATCAAATTGGTCATATTTGATCACAATTTGACCACGTTAAACATCGCCAATTCAATTAATTCATAGACAAATATGGAATCCTGGCACTTTGATTTTACTGCTATAGTTTGACTTTGATTTCCAACTCAGTCTGAAGTTATTATTGTGTACATTGTGCTAATAACTATTGTATATATACTGTATATATATATATATATATTGATAAATTAAGCACCAAAAAATGATGCTTATATATTCAGTATCAGAATGGTGACAACTGAGCAACTGACAGCTACAGATTGTTTTTTTAGTTTTTTTACTGAATCTCTTGTTGCCTGAACGTAGAAATGTCACTGACGGTGTTCTGAGTTTATCCAATCAAAAGCAAAGCCAAAGATAGTCTGACACACTGAACAGTATACTCTGATGTATTATTGATATACTTTTTGATATTTTGTTTACACATTTTTAATAAAAAAAACAAAATGTGTCTGAAGTGTTCTCTGTTCTTTCAAGACCACAAATACTTTTGAATTATATTAATTATGACATCACCAGGAATTTTTGATATGCTGTCTTCAATTCATGACATCTAGCCAGGACCTAATAGGAGCGTAAACCAAACAGGATATTTGTACTTCGTTTCCAACTGTGGAGGAGTAAATAAACAACAAGAACAAAACCACCCCCTGTTAAGAGGACTAGATAACTCAACTCTTCCTAGCAACAACAGGGAGTGGTCAGGTTTGTGTTCCTGGAATTGTGTATATTGAAGTGGAAGTATATTGAGTCGGACCCATTCACAGTCTATGGCATGGATAATTACATTTACATTTAGTCATTTAGCAGACGCTCTTATCCAGAGCGACTTACAGTAAGTACAGGGACATTCCCCCCCGAGGCAAGTAGGGTGAAGTGCCTTGCCCAAGGACACAACGTCAGTTGGCATGACCGGGAATCGAACTGGCAACCTTTGGATTACTAGCCCGACTCCCTCACCGCTCAGCCAACTGACTCCCTGATATCAATTACCATTGATATCACCTTTTAAACAAAACATCCGGGACAGTTGAGGACGACTGCTGCTTACTGCCAAAGGATATGCCGGAAATGTTTACAGTTACTCTCATGTTGATAAGAATAAGATTCCTTGAAGTGTCTTTTATTACCCTTGACCGATATTTGGTTAAAATGTAAAAATACTTTAGTTTGCCCTTATCCAATAACCTCTTAAACAAATACCTGGAAAGCAGTGGTGAAAATCTGCTATCAACTTTGGGGGGGACAATTATATGACATTTTTCTCAAGAGACATTTCTGAAGGGGACACCAAAATTACTGCTGTAACACATAGCCTACATTGTAATATGTTAAATGTATGTTGAGGAATCATAATTAGTACTCCTGGAGAATTGATAGTAACTAAAGAGTTGTCTCAACTTGTTTAAATGTAGTTATAGTACTGTTTCTATAATAGTGATAAGAAACTTTATCAGTCAAGTATAAATGCAGGTGTACAGTATTTACAACCAGCAATACCAAGAAAGGCCAGTATGTACTGTACACTGTAGGAGTGCAGTTTATGTTACAATGGGCATGGTGCAGTCTCATATAAAATAATCTCCATTGAACCATCATACAGTCGGGCTCAGAATTGAATTGGCCTCTTCATTTGACTTTTTCTGATATATTTATATAGTCATAAGATATGTGTTGTGCCACTGTCTCCTATACTGGTGCTGCTGGCAAAAAGGTTGACACCCGTTCCTGCCATGGCTGTGACACCGTCATCTGAAGTCTCTCCCTGGCTCTTTCTCACTGACTCTAATTCAAACAGAAGGTTTATGTTACTTATCTAGCTAGCTAACATAGTGACCAATGCAGTGAAAATGGTGACAGCTATGAATGTTTTATTGTATTGAGTAGTAGAAATAAATGGTCAAACCAATCCTTTGTTACAACTACTTACTGGACATCAGCCACCAACAACACAAACGATTCTGTCAGATTTTCACACACGCACCTGCATCACATGCCACTGCTGCTGGAAGGGAAACAGGGGCAAACAGACCATGTTGAAGAAGTGTGCTTAAAGCAGGGCGCTACAAAGAAACTTTACTAAGAAAATGACATGGGCAAATAGTTCATAGAATGAAAAAGTATCATGGATAGAAGGTCAAGCATGCTAGTTTCTCCCCTTTACCTAAAACAAATACCTGGTCAAGTGGCTTGTCAACAGGAGAAAATCCACATCGGCTTTTCAAGAAGATTGATGTATATTTTAACACAGTAAGGCAAGAGATACTTTGAAATGTCAGATATTTCCATCATACAATTTTATTAAACTATTTAATAATGAAGAATATTTCTGTCATTTCTGACAAAGTCATTGCAGTCAAAGACAGCGGTGAGCCTGGGCAGAACAAGGCGTTTGGGCCTGCCATGGCTGTGACACTGTCATCTGAAGTCTCTCTCCCTGGCTCTTTCCCTTTCACCACCCTCACTGACTCACAGTCCGTTTCCTAGAAAAGAAATAAGGTGTTTGCCATCCTCCTAACTACCAGTACCCAAAACTACACAATTGACCACAACAGCAATACCATTGCCTCAAACAAATCTGGGTTCAGTCACCAGTTTAAGTAAAGAGTGGGGATATCCATGGCATTGTCCAATTATGTACCTATTAAACAAGTCTAAATAAGAGAACCCATCATGTTGCCAAACAGAGCCTCAACCAATTTACCTGAGACTCCCTGTCTGCCAGTCTATTCCTGTCCCCAGCTCTATTGTCTGTGCCATCTGGTGCCGGCTCTGCCAAATGATTATGAAACATTTCACATCATTTTTATGAACATTTTATCTTTGAGATTAGGCCACTAGGGTTCTTTGCGTTTTGGTGTCCTGGAAAATGCTCTGATATCCGTCTTTCTCTTTTCTTAAATTTTTCTACCTGGCTGGCCGCACACACAAAATGTGCAAGTTATTTACAGGAGATGGGCTTCTATCATTCTTCTAGAATGGGCTTCGATCTACCAGGTAGCTAGCCAGGTAGCCAGCCAGGTAGCCAGCCAGTCAGCCAGCCAGCCAGCCAGTCAGTCAGCCAGGAAAGGTGAAAAGGATTGCATTGACAGCTATACGAGTTCACCATTTACACAACGTAAACTGCAACCTTTTTTCTTTTTAATATAATTCATGTTTTGGTTTTATATTGGCTGTTTTCCCAAAATAGCTGAATTTGCCGAGCTAGCGAGGCCCAATTCCGTTTTTGTGGTATTTGCTATAATCTTTTCTATCGCCACTTTACTCCAGATCGGCACACAAGGTGCTTCAAACTAGTCCCTAAAGACGATTAAGCTTTTGCAACGAGACCATTTAAGACAACTACGACAATGGTAAAATATAGAGTAATTTTGTTCAGTGTATCGCTAACCATGCAAAAGGGACTTCGAAGAACTACAACTATACGTGCTGATCTTGGACTAAACTGACGTTAGCAAAGTGTCGATAGTGACGACGCCACATGGAATAGGTGCTAGCTAATGTTTGCTCCATCGGTTGGCTCGCTAGCTATGCAAATGCAACTAGTGTGTTTGAAACCTGCCAACATTAAGCGAAATCGCTATGGTGCGATTAACTGGATTAACCTCACGTTAGCTACGTACATTTCAGACGGTAGACACTCAGTCACCTTGCCAGATAAGGAACACTACTGGATTGTTAGCTTCTCTCACTGACTAATTCAAACAGAAGGTTGATGTTACCTAGCTATAGCTAACAGTGACCAATGCAGTGAAAATGGTGACAGCTATGAATGTTTAATTGTATTGAGTGGTAGAAATAAATTGTCAAACCAATCCTTTGTTACAACTACTTACTGGACATCAGCCACCAACGACACAAACAGATTCTGTCAGATTTTCACACTCGCACCTGCATCACATGCCACTGCTGCTGGAAGGGAAACAGGGGCAAATAGACCATGTTGAAGAAGTGTGCTTAAAGCAGGGCGCTACAAAGAAACTTTACCAAGAAAATGACACGGGCAAATAGTTCATAGAATTAAAAGGTATCAGGGATAAAAGGTCTAGCATGCTAGTTTCTTCCCTTTGCCTAAAACAAATACCTGGTCAAGTGGCTTGTCAACAGGAGAAAATCCACATCGGCTTTTCAAGAAGATTGATGTATATTTTAACACAGTAAGGCAAGAGGTACTTTGAAATGTCAGATATTTCCATCATACAATTTTATTAAACTATTTAATAATGAAGAATATTTCTGTCATTTCTGACAAAGTCATTGCATCAGCGGTGAGCCTGGGCAGAACAAGGCGTTTGGGCTGAGCCAGTGCAAGAGAGGGAAAACAGTCTTCATCTGACGCAGGAACAGTCAGAAAACCACTACTTAAATCAGGCTTATTGCAACCAACAAAGGAACAAGGATACAAATAAAAACTATAGAAACATAGTATTCAAGTAAATTTAAGGAGACAAGCAGAAATAAAATAAGTGATATATTTACTGTATACCTCCATGTACACCAGTGTAGCTTACAATTAAAACATGATTATCAATGGTGTAATAACACCAAAATAATAACAACAATGATAATAATAAACCAAAAAGCATAAATGGACAAAACAAATAGCAATTTACAATTAATGTTAAATAAAAAAAAAAGTTAAATGAAAATATAACAATAAAACACTGATGAAAAAAACTTCTAGACTGCTACCAAAAATACTGTACTCTTCAGCCATTAGACATCCGGAAAGCCAGACAAGAAAAGCCTTGCAGCTGAGAATTCAGCAGTTGTATGCTCAATTTCAAGTATTGAAGTGTAAATGTTTTACCACATCATAGAAAGTTTTGACCCATTGAGGCATAATTAAACGCAATAGAAATCACTATCGTCATCATCAACAGCGCACAACGATTAGGTAATCAAAAATAAACAATAAATTCACTATTCATTCATTTGACAGGATTTACACAGGGATCCAGGGACACTGGATAGTTTCATTTCACAAACATTTGCAGAGTTCTCTTTATCGCAGCAAACCACATCTTTTTATAAACATCTACTTTCCAGTGACACAAGGTGTCAACTCCAGTAATTTCACTACACACAGTGACTCGTATATGATATCAACAACCCATTTGTAGCAAATGATCAAAATATCCCTAGAAATGTAGAAATTGAAATGAGGGACGAGGGCATGCTTACTGAAAGCAGTCAAATGTTTTGTTTAGATACCAAATTATACTAAATCATAAATAGCATTAATAATTAGAGTGCACAGATATACAATAGGAAGCAGACAGAAAGAGAGATAATGAGAGAATGAAAGAATGACAGAGAAACAGAGAAAGAAAACTATTTAAAACTGCACCCTACAAACAGTCAAACACACTGAGATAATGTTATCATTATTGTGGTGGCAGGCAACTCATTATGTTCAGTCTATGTTGTGCTTCCAAGGCCTAACAGAAAAGGCCTGTCTACTACAGGCACACACCCCTTTATGTCTGTCTGTATGTGTGTGTATGTATGCCCTTTGCATGGCTGCACAACTGGGTCACTGAAATGGGACATTTCTGACACAGGCTAAACCATAATGCATCTCTCCCTATGACATTTTCATACCAAATGCTAAGGATAGTTAGCATTACGCCAGCCAGATGCCCCACTGCATTCTGCTTTGACAATCTCAACCTCATTATGACATCATCGCCAACATCATCTTCCTCCAAACCATGGTCAAGCCAGGATTACAGACATCTTGCAGATTACTTTTTGGAGACAAATCTATTCTTTAATCTTGGGCTGTGCGCCATCTGGCGCACTAACATTGGTTAAGGACTTGAGCGATTGGCGACACACGCCAGTTGGCCTGGCTAACATCCTCTCTGTTACTACTCTTCCATCCCTCCCTCCCTGCCTCCTTCCCTCCCTCACTCACCTCCCCCCTCACCTCCCACCCAGCAGATGTTAAACCATGTAACATTTTCTATGAACAGTGTCTCCAGGCTTTTTCCCAGAGCAGGGAGGGATTCAACACAAGCATAGAAGTGCAGTCGCTCAGAAACCTTGACAACAGGTTTCCTCTTCAAACGTTGACTGAAAGGAGGATTGCTGGGCTAGTGCCGAATGGTGCATTGAAATGTTAAAAAGTGAAATACACCAAAGCCCAGACTCATCTGCACCTGAAGACACTGTAACATCCTTCTTTCTACTTAATTTTCCAGAAAACGATCACTTTAAAAAAGTCATGACCTTAGTTACAAAGCCACGCTAATAATGACAAAGAAGGAAATCAAAAATAATTGAATGGGATGTGATATAAAATCAAAACAGATATAAACATTTTATGAATGAGTTGGTGCTGTATCTCCTCCCTTAGTGGGCTTGTGGTTTTATTCTAAGGTGCGGGAGAATGTTGCCTGACCATTTAGATACGAAAAACACTAACACTGGAGGCCCTGAAATCAACAAGCCACAATGGCGTCCTGTTGATCGTAAGAAGCAGCTCTGTTGGTAAAGAATAGTTAAGCAAGCACATCTTGTATTGGCACAAGAAACAATAGTTGACTAGCACACATGGGAGGGGGGGGGCACATATCTCTAATTGAACATTCAAAATATATCAGTCAGAAAACAAACTAACACAATATCCTGTTCCAGCCAGACTCTGACATCAGTTGCGAACAGCCCTTGGGAATACACCATCTTCCATCTTGACTTTAAAAATAAAGGTCTCAGTAGGAATTGGCAAGGTTGTCCACACCAGTGGCTTGTGTGCTAGCAGACTATAACTGCCCAAAATATCACTCAGCCCTGCAGTAATGACTACAGCCACATAGACAGAACATAGCAAAAAAGTCTTTGGTTCAAGTAGATGACTGCCAGTAAAACAGGTAGAGAGAGAGAGAGGGAAAGAGAGAATAGCACAGTCTCTGAGAACGAACAGTGAAATAGCTTAGCTTCACCATTTTGTGTCCCATAAACCCGTAGAAGGTTCAGCGCGGAACAACCCTCTAGAACCTTCCGCATTCTAGAACGCGAGCGATCAAAACGCTGCGCTAGAATCTGAGCAAAACATCTACGTCGCGCAAAGAGTATGCAACTACTTTGTTTTTCCTGTGTCGGTTCATTCCAGAAGACTACAGACGAGAACGTCAGGGGAGGACGGTGAAAATGGCGGGATAGAGGAGGCGGAGTTACATGCGTCTGGTATTTGAGGCACTTTGCTGCTGGACAGGAGCAGAGCGGGTGTGTGTGCGCGCGTGAGGAGAGAGTCTCGCTGTACTCCTCCCTCTCCATTGAGGGGCAAAGGCTTCGCACAGAAACCCAGCAGGGCAGCAGTGGGACAGCTGTGGAGGATGGGGGACGGTAGAGGGGTCAGCACCCACCACCTTCATCCCAGGAAGGGACCACCGTCGTGGGGTTGGAGGCGAGAGCCCCGGGGGCCCCTCTGTGGTTCTGTCGGTGCTAAATGAGCATCGCTGCTGCTGAAAATGAAGCACATAAACAGGTCCACAGAGTCACACACAAACAGGTCCACAGAGTCACACACATAAACAGGTCCACAGAGTCACACACATAAACAGGTCCACAGAGTCACACACAAACAGGTCCACAGAGTCACACACATAAACAGGTCCACAGAGTCACACACATAAACAGGTCCACAGAATCACACACATAAACAGGTCCACAGAGTCACACACATAAACAGGTCCACAGAGTCACACACATAAACAGGTCCACAGAGTCACACACACACACACACACACACACACACACACACACACACACACACACTGTACGAGGCTTGAGTTGATCTTACTACACACAGGGAAACGAGTTTGTCCTTTTCTCTGGTTGTCTTTGTTGTGGGAAAACAGGTGTCAGAGAGAACGCAGGGCTTAGCAGGCTTGGGACAGTGTATCCCAAATGGTCTCAAGGACAACACACGGCTACTTAATATTGCTCCAAACAAAGGATGTGCTGTTGCAAAATTAAAATGTTGCAAAGGACATCAGTTTTAAGTGCCAGAAGGTGGAAATCTTTGGGATTTGGACAGTTCATTTTTAAAGCTTACAGAAGTATGCCAGACCTGCTACCATGCATCCTCATCAACAACAAAAATCCATAAAGAACTAAGTCTAACCTAAATAAATATGAAATTATATTTAGCATTATTTATACTGTATATATATTTGTTTTAATAACATTTTTCTCCAAATGACCCCCATACATGAGCAGTCAGATGCAGTACTCACAGAGAGAAGCAGTGGTCCCAGATTTACCTCCTGGTGTTGCTGCTAGCTGACGTCTTGGGGTTCTTGATGTTTAAGTTCTCGTATACACCTGACGAGTCCTCGTTTGTCATGCTACAACACAGGACACAGGGCCATGAGCCAAATCCATGTTCAGAGCCTTCCCTCCTTATCCACGGACATTTGCTTTCTTTTCGTCTTATTATTACAGCTCATACTCATTGATTGCAATAAATCTAATGCAAGAAAAACATAATCTAAGAGTATATATGTGTTGCTAAGAGTTATGGGAAGAATACATTAGGGACTATTCTACATGAGCCATGTTTGAGACGGGTGGGGGGGGGGTAACTTACACGGAGGAAGAGCGAGATGTTGTCATGTTGGGTTTTGACCTGGCATTGGTTGTCTGGGGATACTTGATATTTGAGTACTCTCTTTCCTTTGTCTTATTCCTCTGAAAAAGTCAAGAAACACAAAAAACTGTTAGATTCAGGGAAATAGAGCTGTTTAACAAAGCAACACTTCATTTGCTAAACAAAGACTAGGTACAATGGGCTGACTCGCTTAACTGGTTGACACCCATACTTATTAACCGGGTCCTTCAAGCTCAAATTCACCTCAATTGTTCCTTTCCCGACTGAAACCAGGAAATAGAACTACAGGTCTGTGATGTCACGTAGATGTAATTTAGAGGGGCTTGTCTCAAGTTGTATAACGGCTTTCGGGTGTCAAAATACGCAGTGATACCCTTGTGATAAGCAGGAGTTACCCAGAGAAGCAAATGCCAGAAAAACACGATGTCACGGTGAACAAGCAGAAGAAGCCATAATGGAAAGGAAAGGAGGAGTCAATCAAATCTAATCTTATTTGTATAAACCTTTTTACAAGAAACATCTCTTTCTTCACACCCATAACACAATGAAGTAACTTATGTATGCTCCAGAAGTAGGTGTACACGAAGCAACTGTAAAAATGAACTTAAGTAAACAGTAGTTTGAAGTGGTTTGTCTGGATGTTGACGGAATACCTGTTCTTCTTCCAGTCTCTTCTGTGCTGTGTCGATGTACTGTTGCACAGCCATGTAGATGAACTTGTACTGGGCCTCAGTCTGAACCATGCCTGAACGCTGCTGACGAACTCTCTGAATGGTCTTAGGGATGTCGATGTCACAGTCCAGTCCTGAAACGTACGCACCCACACACACATGCAGCGCAAATACAGCGCACACACACACGCACACAAAGTGTGACACACACAGAAGGGGAACAATGTTTAGACAAGTATCGGATTTGTCTCAAATGACCCATCCCCCCCCCCCCCTCCACACACACACACACACACACACACCACAAACATGCCACACACACGCAATCAGAAAGCTCAAGGGCCAAGGTATTTGACACAGTTACAAAGATACAGTTGTAAATCCTAATCCCAACATGCAAACTCACGGCGCTTGCGAGCAAAATGTCAGCGCTCTACAACAGTCTCACGTCTGGCTGACATTTGAAAACAGGGAAATGGATGAGTCAGGGCTTCCTTACCTTGTCTGTTGATAATGTCAATCAGAATATCAATGACAATGATGGTGCCCGTCCTCCCAATGCCAGCACTGAGGAGTCACAGGAGACCAGGATTTACATCATTTACATTTAGTCATTTAGCAGACGCTCTTATCCAGAGCGACTCACAGTAAGTACAGGGACATTCCCCCGAGGCAAGAAGGGTGAAGTGCCTTGCCCAAGGACACAACGTCAGTTGGCATGACCGGGAATCGAACTGGCAACCTTTGGATTACCAGCCCGATTCCCTCACCGCTCAGCCACCTGACTCCTATGTCACAGTAGCTCTTCCCAGCAATCATTCAGCTTTACATAGAGGGGGCAACAAGCTGTAGCGTAGGCAACATAAGCCATTGGTTGCTCTTTGTCGCAAGAGCCTCGGTCGTTAGAACACTTTATACCACGGTTCTCCAACCCTGGTCCTCGAGGGCTGCTGTCCTGCATGTTTTATTTGTTTCCCTGCTCCAGCACTCCTGTTCCAAATTAATGGGTTGTTATCAAGCTCTGTGGAAGCCGGGTAATGACCATTCATTTGAATCAGGTGTGCTGGAGCAGGGAAACATCTAAAACATGCAGGACAGCGGCCCTCGAGGACCAGGGTTGGAGAACCCTGCTTTATACAATACAGAGTGACAACGCGAGAAATGTGATTACAACGTGTACAGATGATCTGCTTGCCGTGGATCCCTATAGGCCTGACGGGTTGGTGTTATTGGTTGATTGGTGATTGGTTGGTGTTGTGTGAGACAGCTGTACACGTCCTAGCGGATGTTCTTCCTCGTTTACCTGCAGTGGACCACGATGGGCCCCGTGTCTGGAATGGAGGCCTGGGTGCGGTTGACCTGCTCCAGGAAACTGAGCACTCCTCCAGGCTCGTTGGGCACTCCGTGGTCGGGCCAGCTCAGGTACTGGTAGTGCCAGATGTACCTCACAGGCTCCCTCTAGAGGTGGACAGAAGCAAGTTCAGTTAGGTGGGCCGGCAAAGACACACTAACTGATTCTTCAGACACACAGGTCTAGCCTCGTGGACAAGGGGGAAACTGGTGTTGTTTGCATGTCTATTTGATCGTTTTGATCCCAAAGCGAGGTGGAAATGTTCTTGTTTCTCTGTCGTGTCTGGGGTGGCTGGAAACAGGGCTGAGTTTAGGGGGACGTTTCCCCACCTCTGTGTTTGCAAGCTTACCCGGTCCAAGCGCATGACCTCAAGCTCTCGCAGGATGTAGTCCTGGGCAGGGCGCTCCTCCACGTTCTTCACACTCACTTTCCCAAACTCCTTGGTGGCGTTGAGGTCAGGCCAGTAGCGCACGCACTTGTTCTGGGGTCAGAGAAAGGAGGTGGGGGTCAGAGAAAGGAGGCGGGTGTCAGGGAGAGGAGGCGGGGGTCAGAGAGAGGAAGCGGGGGTCAGAGAGAGGAGGCGGGGGTCAGAGAGAGGAGGCGGGGGTCAGAGAGAGGAGGCGGGCGTCAGAGAGAGGAGGCGGGCGTCAGAGAGAGGAGGCGGGGGTCAGAGAGAGGAGGCGGGGGTCAGAGAGAGGAGAAGTGGAGCATGACACAATCTAGAAGGAGGAGATTTCCTCCCAAGCAGCTTTACGATCAGCTTAGCTGTCACACTATCCCCCCTAGCCCCCTTCCGCCCCCGCTAACCCCACTTTGCTGAGGTCAGCTAACACCACTCCTCATCCTCACCTCCTGGCTCCGACGGCCATTCAGCTGGGAGACCTCTGACACAAAATGGCTACCCTAACAAACAATGAACGTAGATGGAACAATCGCCACTTGTGCGAAGCGATAGTCCATGAAGCACGGTAACATGCACTTCCTATTAAACTCCACGTACTTCCTATAAGACTTGGCAATGCAGGAATTGAAAGTATTGAAAGTCAAGCAGTATTGAGGAACTCAAAGCCACTTCCTCTAACAACAACAGTTCCCAGGAACCCAGGTAACCACGGTGACAGACAGGAAACACACACCGCCACTGTGTGAGAGCCTACCCGTCCACGCTCCATCTCCTTGGTGGTCATGACGATCACGTGCGTGTTCTCCTGGTACACCATCTTCCAGAAGTCGATGACGGTGTTCTGCAGACAGCCCTGAGTGGCGATGAACACCTTGCCCTCGTCATGACGACCCTCGTCATGCAAACTCTGGAGCACACACAGATTAAACAAATGTAAGTCATATAGACTATTTCCATATAAACTTATGGAGACATGTAGATAAACAGGTGTGGATGTAGGAGATGTGGGGGTATAGGACAGAGTAGGATGTACAGCCAGCAGGTGGAGATGTAGAACTCACTTTGATGTAGTTTGCGTTGATGTAGTCAGAGCCAGGCACCTCCGTGTCTGCCTCTCTGATCTCCACACGTGTCGTATCAACTGACAAGCACAAGACACCCGGCCGTCATCACACACACAGCACAACAGAGTGAGCACTTTTACTATCTGTGTGATACTGTAAAGGATCTGTATTTTGTACTCCAGGCCCTGGTAAAAACACACTGTCTAGTCAAAATCCAATACTAAGAGATTAAATAACGTAATTATATCCTATTCCCAGGTGGACGATAAAACGAGACAGAACTGGCAGTATTGCGAGGATGATTTACAGACAGGAAGTGATGTAACTCACAGGGGAGGATGTTCTTGTATCGGTTTTTACTCTTGTTCTCTGGTTTCTGTCCTTCTTTCCTGGGATACAACAGCTTGCATTCCTGCTGCTGCAGCACCTGCAGCGAGCAAAATAAGACAACAGAGGAAAGGAGGGAGGGAGGAGAGATGGCTGTTACAGTGGGGAGTTAAGTCAGCCAAAATATTTCAGAAAATTTGCTTGAAGGAACAGGCACCCCATCATCTGCAATGATGCCATAACTTAATCATAACCAGCGAGTTATGAATTAATAAAGGCTCAGGTTTGTGTGGGGTGTGTTCAGTCACATACAGCAGGGGTCACTGTGGAGTTCTTTTTACTCAACTCTTACGAAGCTCATTATATTAACTGTGCACTTTAACCTTTTTTGTGCACAGCACTAACTATGGTAGGTACTTCTGTGCCAAAGAACCCATCTGACGCCCCCTGAGGACACTGAGATAAAAAAGGTCTTGCCACCCAAGCCAGATCAAGTACTACTGAGTAAGGATGAAAACCTGTCTTCCTGTGTGAGAGGAGTCTGTTGCTGTTTATCAATCCGAAGAACGCCAAGAATGTATTTGCGTTCTTGAGAAGAACGTTCTTGCCAAGCGTCTTGCGAGAACGGTCTTGCAAGACCGCAAGGACGGAGAACGATTTGAGATGTGTGTGTACTTGCAATGACTTCTGGGAAATCAGATGCGTTCTCGCTGACCAAGTCACCGGCTGTTTCGTTTTACGTCATCTTTCATTGCCCGAGTACGGTTCCAATCCAAAGAACACAAGTCACCAACAACGCTAAAAATACCTGGAAATGTTCTTGATCAGTCCCTTTCATAGAGGATGCATCGGATGGTGACTTGGTCAGCGAGAACGCATCTGATTTCCCAGAAGTCATTGCAAGAACACACACATCTCAAGTCGTTCTCAGTTCACGCGGTCTTGCAAGACCGATGCATCCTCGAAAAAAGGGGCGGATCAAGAACACCTCCGGGTATTTTTGGCGTTCTTGGTGACTTGTGTTCTTGGGATTGGAACCGTACTTGAGAAATGAAAGATGATGTCACACAAGAACGGAGAAAAGCGTGGAATGAGAAACAGCCTGTGTTTCAAGTTTGGGTCATCACCCTGGGAAACAGCAATTTTATTATATATTAGTGCTGTATGGCTCAGTGGTTACAGCACTTGACTGCAGATCTAGAGGTCACAGGTTCAAGTCATTCACAGCACACTGATGATATCTATGATATCAGAACACTTACCTCAAACTCTTCCCAGAAGCCTTGTTTTGGTTTCTCTGAGTTGTCTGCCACTTTGTTGAGTTCTTGTACCCTGTTCTCGATGTTGGCTGCGTTTATCCTGGTGGCGTTGAAGGGCTGCCGTGTCCAGAAGGACAAATAAAAAAATGACACATCCGCGCTTATACGTTGTTCAAATATTTTGCCCGAGTAAGCTGCGTTCACACTCAAAATTATCGTCAGATATCATGAGTTTATATAAAAGTATGTTAACTACAAGCTAGCTAGACGTCAGATTCTTCTTTTCAGATGGAGATTACGCCGCGAGTTTGTGGTATCGCTGGCGTCTCACCTGTTTCAGGTGCACTACGATGCCACTCTTCTCCACCATGGGGTTCTTCTTGTAGTGGTCCACCAGGTCGGCCAGCGTGTCGAACCTCTCGCCACCACCCACGTCGTACTTCCCATCCGGCTGTGGAGTACACGGCACCAGTTCGTTAGTCTAGCATTCCTCCTAGCGTCGTTAGCCTAGCCAGTATTGTGCCTCAAAGATCTTCCTGCTAGCATCGTTAGTCTCTAGCCACTACTGAGTCTCAAAGCACTTCCCATTAAAGTACCAGTTACCTGCTAACCTACTAGTTTGTTAGCGGTTACCTGCCTGACCAGCTATGCAAAGGGGTAATTGTTTAGGAATGTGTACATATGTGTAGGTGTGGAGATTGTCGCTACATTTTCTAAGATTCCTGACGACGGATGAGCATCGAGAGCTAGGTGGACGATAGTGGGACCCCGGTATTTTTTTTTACCTAGACCAAGGTTTTCGCTATGATTCTAACAAATAGATAGTTGATGATTCAGGTTCGTTGTAACAGACTAAAACTATGCTAACACCTAGGCTAGTTCTCCAAAAATTGGGTAACTGTCTCTGGGCCTCCCTAAACAGAGGCCATAACAGACCTTGGCAGACCTTGAACGCTCTTAGAACGCTCCTAAGAAGCTCATAGCGTTAAGAGCTTCTTAACGAATCTGGGAAACCCGGCCCTTGTCTCACCTGGTAGCGGATCATGACATGTGTGACCTTGGTCTTGCGGTCCACGTTCTCGTGCTTCTCCTCGTTGGTGAGCACAGAGAGCACAAAGTCGCCCGGTTTGCTCTGGCTTTCTCGTACCAGGAAGCTGCCAGGCTTGCCCTTGTCGGTCAGCAGTTTCTCTGCGTCGCGCCCTGAAAGGTGCCCGTGGTACCACCTGGTAGCGGGACAGATAAATGAGGTTTGCGGACTGTCAACATCCGTTATTTAAACCAGCCTAATTCCACAGATAATTTACACATATCAGCTTCATCAAATTCAATTGTAGCTGTAGGTTAGGCCCTACAGGCTGTTTTACTAGAAACCTATGAGAGTAGGCCTATGAGGAAAGTTAAGTCTCAATCTTTTAGATTCCTGAATGTCATACTACAGCAATTTTCATGCATCCACATAATTTCCTAAGAAAAGTGTACGTTTGGATCTCTCCATGTCGGAGAGTTCAGGGGTGTGATTGTTATTTACATAGACTTGGCAAGCTTTGTGTTCGTGCGAGTGTGTGGCTTGCATTTGCGAGCGTGTAGGAGGCTCCTGCAAGAGGTGTGGGTTGAATGGAGGAACCACAAGACAGCAAAGCTCCACACAGATCGCGAGCCTTTCTTGGAACTCAGCGCAGAGTAAGACGTCAGCACAAGATGTGCAGATTGACAAATATTGCCGTGTAGATGTCAACAACGAGGAAGAGTTGTTTGAGTCTGTCCTGTTTTTAAGTCTTACTGTCATTTAATTGCGAAGGACGCATGTTCAGATTCAGTCCAGAGTGGGCATCGTGGTTAGAAGCACTGCCATTGTATTTTATGTGCGGTGAGTCGGTGGTGAATGTGTGTGTGTGTGGGGTGTGTACCTCTCCGAGGTGGGGTCCTTGCAGTTGAGCGGGTACTTGAGCTCGATGACGTCCCCGTTCCTCTCCCTCAGCAGGTCGTGCTGCTCGGTGTAGAACTGCACCAGCTCAGCCAGTGTGGCAAACTTCTCCCCGCCGTACAGGTCATAGTAGTCCCCCGAGTTCTGGATCTTAATGTGGGTGACCTCATCGCTACGCCTGTCACACACACACGCACAAACACACACACGTAAACAAGCACACAAACACACAAATGCGCACAAACACGCACACGTAAACAAGCACACAAATGCGCACAAACATGCACACGTAAACAAACACAAGCGTACACACCAGAGGGGAGAGGATTTAGCTGTAGTTAGTCATCCTGTACTGTGTATTCTCAGAGTTGACTGTTTCAACAACATCCAGTCATCTAATCTCTGCAGAACCCCACAGAAAGCCAGTTGATGATGACAGGTGGCTGCTATCAGGGGTGAAGTGAACCCCTTGGTGTTTGTGCAGCAGAAAACTCTCTGATCAGCAAATGTATGGTTGAAAACAAAACATGAGGTTTGTAGAAATTCGAAGTAATAGGCATTTCTCCGACAACTGGCAGTGCCAAGGGAGGTAGGCTACAGAGGAACTGAAAACATTTGGAACCACTTTACAAAATGCATGCACACATCCATCCCACCCACCACACACACACACTAAACACCAACATGAGACATTCAAACATAAAAAGTCTTATCAGCATGGAAAGAAGTAAAAAAGCGAGGCCTGCTTCAACTGTTGCCATGTTGACTTGCTTTTTCCAGGCTTCCATTACCATCGAAACCATCTGAGCCAAATCTTTCAGCAGAAACAAGCACAAAAAACAACAGACATTCTTGATATGTGCTTTGCATACACCTGTAGTTTCAGCGTTTTTGCAGGAAACCACTAGCCCACATCTACAGTACACATGCACTGATCACCAGGATGCAGAGAGCAGCAACCCCAGTGACAGCACAGCATTTTCTGCAATCTGATCTGGCAAGGGGAATGTAATAAGCCTTCTCTGCAAATTGATTATCAAGTAATGGTCGTACGAAGTGGAACAAATGCTATTTTCCTTCCTCTCCAACTGCCTCCTCTCTATCTCCCTCCCCCCTCCCTCCCTCCCTCCCTCCCTCCCTCCCTCCCTCCCTCCCTCCCTCCCTCCCTCCCTCCCTCCCTCCCTCCCTCCCTCCCTCCCTCCCTCCCTCCCTCCATCTCCATCTCTCTCCATTGTTGACCTGTGTCTCACTCCATCTCAGTAATAGTGTTATGTGTGTATCAGAGGGTCAGGCCTCCTGACTGCAGTCTGCTAATGGCTCCGAAGCTGATACTGCAGCCACCCTCCAGAGAGCCTTGTTTTTGGGGGAGCGTAATACAATTAACATCCTTGCAATGAGCCAAATACATCCAACTGGGATGGGTTGCACACCTCCAGTCCTCTGCTGACTTGGAGACATGGCAATCAGATCGGATAGTGCCTCGCGTAGTCGAGTGAGATACCTGCTTGATATTTCGGAATCAATGGTGTATACTTGTTGGGAGATTCAGCAGGGCATCTGAATGTGATTCAGATGAAGACAGTGTAGAGTAGATGACATTTCGTTTCAACAGTGATTAATCAATGCTAGCTGCACCCGTCACTTTATCAGAATCAACTGGGAATGGTTAGCCTTCGATGTCAACCCAGTAGCAGGGTACAGCAATTCCAATGACTGATAAATATTCTCTGTTTCAGGCTGTAAGCTCCAGTAAAGAGGAGAAAGGTAAGCTCTGCTCTCTGTAAGGCCCCATAAGGCCCCATCTGATGCCCTCCTGCTCGGCTGGGAACAGAGGGATGAGGAAGAAGGAAAGGAAGAAAGAAAGTAAGTAAGAGAGAGAAATAGAGAGAAAGAAGAAAGAAAGAGAGACAAACATACATTCTCACACACACACACAGCACACACACAGCTGTGCTACTGTCTCAGCCTAAGCCCTCCTGACTCAGGTGTGCTGAGTGTGTGTGTGTGTGTGTGTGTGTGTGTGTGTGTGTGTGTGTGTGTGTGTGTGTGTCTGTCTGTTTATCAGGAGAGCACTATGAGTTCATAATTGATTTTCCCTGCCTCAGTGCAGCCTGGGAGAACGAGCCGACAAGAAACACACACACACAATGACACAATTTAGTCTCTCTCCATGCCTCCGCCCTGTTACCCATCAGCCCTCTGCACTATCTCTGTCCAACTCAGACAGCAACTGAAGGTTAACAGACAGCATCTAGGGCCTCTTTCACAATGCATTTTGGGCCTGTGAATTAAGCCCTGTGAATGCTGATCTGGCTGACACAACTAAGTTAAGTAATTAGTTACAGCAGAAACAATAGGTAGTGAGAAAACCTTTACACTGGAATGTACATTGCATAAACACATGTATATACTGCATGTACAGTATATATAATAACTCTTCATTTATTACAAGGAAGTATAATACAAAGAAGAACCTGTGTGCTTCACTTAAAAGTAAAAAAAAAAGTAAAATCTTTCACTCAATAAACCCTTTTCTCTCAGTGAGAAGCCTTGCCTATTGTCACACAAAAATTTAACCGAGCGTGATCAACAACGCTCCATGACTCAAGGTCTGTTTTCCTGTCACATTTCAGTGTGTAAATCTATGAATAGCCCAGCTGAAAATGGAAATATGTGTGAGTGAACTGAGCCTATCACATATTACATAACCGAGGGGAGAAATCCATCCCTGCTCTCCGGGATGTTCTATGACCTCCACAGAGTGGGTGGCAAGGCCACAGAACGAGCTGCAGGACTGCCAAACATCACGCTGGCTCACACGCTTCAGTCTCAACCTGCCTCCTCTGACGGACCTTTATTTAAGCCCGCTCACCCAATCAATACTCTGTCATCATCCAGGAGTTTCACATTAACCACATTTTGGCGGTTGAGTTGGGAGGTTAGTGGAACTCCTCCCACCAACTTTCAAATAAATAATTGCATTATTAATAATAATAAAATAACTCATCCTCTTTGAGGAAGTTGAGTCTTCAGCTCTGCTTCTGCAATGGTAACAGAAATATCTACACCCACCCACCCCTGCACCCCCCCCCCCACTCCCCTCCCCCCCTCACCCTCCCCCCTCACCCAGGCTCAGTCCAGGAAAGAAGGGAGAGGAGGAGATAAGCGAAAGGGAAAAAGCAGGGAGAACAAGATAACACAGTCTGGGAGTCCCTGGACGTCCATTATGACGAGAGAGAGAGAGAGAGAGAGAGAGAGAGAGAGGGAGAGAGAGACAGAGAGAGAACATGAGAGTAAGAGATAGCGAGAAAGAGAGAGAAAGCAAGTGTATGAGAGAGAAAGAGAAGGGAGAGAAAGAGAGAGAGAGAAAAGCGAGCCTCCTCTTCTCATAATGCCCCTGTAAGAAGAGCCTGGCCTAATGACTGTGTAATTACCCACTCATCTCCTCCTTAGATTTGGTACAGAACTGTGTGTGTGTTAAGAGTGAGAGAGAGAGAGAGAGAGAGAGAGAGAGAGAGAGAGAGAGAGAGAGAGAGAGAGAGAGAGCGAGAGAGAGAGAGAAAGACAGAGGCAGAGTGCATTTGTGCGAGTGAAAGACAAAGACAAAGAGATGGTGTGTGTGTGCGTGTGTGATGAAAACAAGGACCGCAGGCTCCTCTCCTTTCCTCCCCCATGCAGGAGCCCAGTTCAAAGTGCCCCCTCTCCAGAGCCCTGCTGAGAGGGCCACTCACCCAGCACACGGCTGGCTGACCTCACTGTACCACGGGAGGGGTTGGGGAGCCACATAAATCAGACACCCAACTGGGGGTAGGGTGGGGGGGTCAGCGGAATGTGTGTATGCGTGTCTTTGTGTGTGTGTGTGGTGTGTGTGTGTGTCTCTGTGTGCGTGTGTATGTGTGTGTGTCGAGGGGTGTTCTCTTATATTAGCCTGTGGTCCAGCTTAGCCACTGGAGTCATGGTCTGAGATTGCTGCACACACACACACACACCACCAGCAGCAGTTAGGCAGTCTGACCACAAAGCCACAGACCGTGGGGTCAGACCTCCACATGGGCCATCAGTGTTAACGCTCAGAGCCTCAGCCTGCCCGCCACCCTCCCACCACACTGGCTCTGCTGCCTCACACTCTCTCTCTCTCTGCCTCACACTCTCTCTCTCTCTGCCTCACACTCTCTCTCTCTAAGCCTCACGCTCCTTCTCGCTCTCTTTTCACCCAACCACACTCTCTCTCCCTGACTCACTTTATTCTTTATTCTCTCTCTCTCTCTCTCTCTCTCTCTCTCTCTCTCTCTCTCTCTCTCTCTCTCTCTCTCTCTCTCTCTGCCCCTGCCAACTGCTGCTAAAGGACGGAGAGCTAAAGAACAGCGCTGGGCTGTTTTCCAGGAGCTTGTCTAACTGATGAGCCTCTTAAAAGCATCTGTTGCCAAGGCAGAGCCTCCATTTCACTCTCATTCTTTCTTTATATCACCCCTCCCTCCCTCCATCTGTCTCCCCCCCCCCCCCCCCCCCCCCTCTCTCTCTCTCTCTCTCTCTCTCTCTCTCTCTTACTCTCTCTCTCTCTCTGTCTCTCTCTCGCTCTCTCTCTCTCTCAGCCTAGGAAGTACCTAGGATGACATGTTTAGAAACATTCACTCAGAAACATATTCTGTTTTGTAATCTGCCCCCTGACCTCCTGACCCTCAAAAAACAGTTGGTTATTCAATGTAACGCAACGCCACAGGAGTGATGTGATCATGCCTGGCTCGGTGGAGGCCATGGTCCTTGAAGGGCTTGAGGGATGAGGCAAATTCCTGAGAAAAACTAATAACAACCAATTCTGTTTTCTTGAGGCAGTCCATTCATTTTCCTAGAAGTTCCCCCCCGAGAAACAAAAGGAAGCATATCTTAAAGCCCTGTTCACCCACAGACTTGGGCCCGCTCTCTCGCTAACTGAGGGAGTGATCATTTCCCATTTGGGCTTGGGCAACTGGACACAGAGGACACACAGCTTGACTCATGCGCTCAGTTGACTGTTTGGCCGTACCGAACGACTTGAGAGACAATAGCTTTGTTTGCTCTGAACGCTGAACTTTGCTCCAGCGGGAAAGCTGCAGAACGTAAATGGCTAATGTGCTAAAATAGGCTAGACAGAAAGAAAGAGGGAGGGGGGGTCAATAGAGAGAAGAGCGAGAGAGAGGGGGGGAGGGATAGAGGAAGAGAGCAATCGACCTCCCGAGAGAGAGGGAGAGAAAAAAGAGGGGGGAGGGACACAGGAAGAGAGAAAGAGAGGAGAGAGAGAGGGGGGGGAGGAACAGAGCAAGCGAGCATGTGTGAGAGAGGAAAAAGAGGGGGAGGGACACAGGAAGACAGATAGAGAGACAGAGAGAGAGACAGAGAGAGAGACACAGAGAGAGAGACAGAGAGAGAGAGACAGAGAGAGAGACACAGAGAGAGACACAGAGAGAGAGAGAGAGAGAGAGAGAGAGAGAGAGAGAGAGAGAGAGAGAGACAGAGAGAGAGAGAGAGACAGAGAGAGAAAGAGAGACAGTAACGGGAGGCCCTCCACACTAAGGCCCACCTGACGGACAGAGTGAAGTCCCCTGGGTTGCTCTTGCTTGGCCGGGCCAGGAAGCTACCGTGGACTCCCCTGGTGAGGAGCAGCAACTCTGCCTCCACGCCGGTGATGTTGGGGTGGAACCACCTGGAGAACCACACAGAAGAGAATTACAGCGCCTGTACCACTGAGGCACAGCCTATCTGGATTTTCCTGCCGTATAGACAGAACACATATACAGAGTTTGAGATTTGAATTTCAAAGATGGTTAATGTTGCAGTTTATTGAGGAAGTTAATAAGTTAAATTGATGAATTTTGCTAGGATTTCAAATGGATTTCATGGATCTTTTATCGCAGATCCTGAAACATGCAACTGCTTGCATGCAGTGTTTAGATTTAAGTTCAGTGTATATATTTCTTCAGTATTTTGGTTCCACTGAGAGATTGAAAAAACATATTAGATATTACATGTATCATAAGTAACACTGAAATGTCATCTTTCCAAGAGACTGCATCAGTGAGTCCATTCAGCTCCACCACAGTAACATCAACAACCCATATTCAGTTTACAGGTCAGACCACCAGCTGATGTTATTTCCTGATCAGTTGTTGCTTCCTGTTGAATGCTGCTGGAGTACTGGAGGCAGTAAAGGATCATATTTATTCCATCCTACTCACAGTGATGCAAAACTAAACACTGGATCATGTTGCTGTTGGTACCAGCAGTCACCTGAGAGGGATTCCTTGAAAGGAAACATGTGAACTGCTAAATTATTTTGCACCTGTGCAGTAAAATTATAGTAAAACGAAAAGAAGTTCATGACCATAAACAAGCAAAGCTGGTTCATGCAGGGGACGCGAGACCTCGCCCGTCATTAGCAATCGTCATCACGCGTCAGGCACACCCTCCTACAGGGCGGGGTACACAGCAGGGATCCTGGCACCTGCATTGCTACTGCGTCACAGACTCTCTCGGTCTCCTGCGGCCTCCTCCGCCCCGGCCTCCTCCGCCCGGGCCTCCTCCGCCCGGGCCTCCTCCGCCCCGGCCTCCACCGCCCCGGCCTCCTCCGCCCCGGCCTCCACCGCCCGGGCCTCCTCCGCCCCGGCCTCCTCCGCCCCGGCCTCCTCCGCCCCGGCCTCCACCGCCCCGGCCTCCTCCGCCCCGGCCTCCACCGCCCCGGCCTCCTCCGCCCCGGCCTCCACCGCCCCGGCTCTTATCCAGAGCGACTTACAGTAAGTACAGGGACATTCCCCCCGAGGCAAGTAGGGTGAAGTACACAAGAACACAACGTCATTTGGCACGGCCGGGAATCGAACTGGCAACCTTCAGATTACTAGCCCGACTCCCTCACCACTCAGCCATCTGACTCCCTGACATAATTTGCATATGAAAAACAATGAATAACTAGGGGAATTTGGATGGTAAAATGTACCATTATAAGTCAATACTGATGATTCAATATGAGTGGGAAAAGAAGCCTTTTCACACTGGCATTTTTAGAATCTGTGAGTCACATATCTCACGCACTTCAGAGTCCAACTCATCACTTTCCTTCCCCCACGTTTCACAAGCAAAAAAATAATTATGATGGTACAGCGTGTCCACACAAACAAGCCTTATTAACATGGTGCTCATCACATCACATCACTAACCTACCCTAAACCTATCATCCTTATCAAGGTCAAAACACATGACCAATCCTGACAGTGAACATCCCTTTATTATACTTCATAAGCTTCACCCTGCTCACATAGCACTATATTTCACACTTTGTCTTGAGCCTGTGATACCATCACTGTGTAATCCCAGTTGACCTCATAAATGTGCCCTGAACTCAGATGATTAAAGGACTTGTGTCAAATGCAGCCAGTCAAACTGTTGAAGTCCTTGAAAAAGCCAGATGAGAACAGCTGTGCTGTGAACCCCTGCGCACCCAACACCTTTGCTCCTGAGACAAGCCTCAGTATATGTGAATCAGACTAGAACGACAGCTTGTCATTCACAAAGCTACATCACATGACGCTCGTAAGAGATGGGATAACAGAGTGTGTGTGACACGTGTGTGTGTGTGTGAGCAAGTGTGTGACGTGTGTGTGTGAGGTGGCAGACGGGACAAAAGCAGGCAGACATCTGGGGACCGCCAGTGCCCCAGATGGTACCTGCCCCCCCCAACCCCCTCCGCCCGTGCCCCCCCCCCCCCCCCCCCCGCCCGTGCCCCCCCCGCCCCCCAAGCACAGTGCTTTTTCTCATTCCGCCTCAGGGGAGATTAGTGGAGGAACTTTTCAAACAGACAATTGTAACCGATTACAACTGGCATTCACCAAGGGATTAGTCACAAATACATGGCGAGGGGGGACTTGAACGAGGATCAGTGACATCATCAAAGGGCTGAGCGGGCATCAAGCACAGTGGGAGACACAGCCGTGAACGGGTCATTGGCTGAAGGAACAATGCACAGCCAGAGAACCTCTACGCCTTATCCTCCTGGTCCGCAGTCAGCCAACCAGAGGGAAGAGACCAGAGGAAGGACATCACTGGTGCTGGGGGAACACCTGGTTGGAAATGTTTCAACTGAGCACTGGTCTTCAGCTAAACATGGATTCCTGGTGTTATTTTTGATGTTTATGAGATGATATGAGACACCACAGACGTAATTGTTCCACTGAGGTCTCGTTCTCCCCACGAAGGCTTCTGAGTCAAATGGGACAGGGGAAGACAACTGGGATTGATGTCTGTTTTGCTGCTGATCTTGACTGAAGCATGACTTTTATTCTGAAAAGCAGCGTGACTCCTTAGATGGAGCTTTGTTCTTCCTGCTGAATGCCTTCAGAGATGATACCATCTCAATACTGAAAAAGGAAGCTGTGGTACACAGTGGTAGGACAGGTCTTTTCCCACGTCTTTGAAAGTTAAACTTTGAAGACACCATGGGCTGTATAGTGTTCTGTCCGTAGAGGACCAGATTAGTTCAGAAACGGTTCTTAATCTGATATTTTTGTACTATGACATGGAAATAGCATTTATCTGTCATAGGAACAGAATGGCCTGTGTACCTAATCCACTATACAATCCCCAGCACTTATGTCAGATGGCTGAGCGATGGCTGAGCGGTGAGGGAGTCGGGCTAGTAATCTGAAGGTTGCCAGTTCGATTCCCAGCCGTGCCAAATGACGTTGTGTCCTTGGGCAAGGCACTTCACCCTACTTGCTTCGGGGGGAATGTCCCTGTACTTACTGTAAGTCGCTCTGGATAAGAGCGTCTGCTAAATGACTAAATGTCACATGTCACATGTCAACCAATGAAACAATGGCTGCAGAATGAGCCTCTGTCTCAGAACCCAGTCACGCCATAAACCGGCGACATTTGTGACCCATAATCTCCACAAAACCCTTCCTACAACAATACATGCCAGGTTCAAAATGACCCAACAGACATAAAGATACTAAACACCTGAAGCTTGTTTAAATGCTTCTATGCAGACATAAAGGGCATTAGGGCTTTTAGCTATGGTGTAGTAATCTTGTGGGGAAGGTTAGATTTTACTCCCTCTCTCTCCCTCTCTCCCCCCCCCCCCCCCCCTCTCTCCCCCTCTCTCTCTCCCCCTCTCTCTCCCCCCCCCCCCTCTCTCCCCCTATCTCTCTCTCCCTCTCTCTCTCCCCCTCTCTCCCCCCCCCCCCCTCTCTCTCTCTCCCTGTCCCTCTCTGTCATCTTTACATGCCTGCGTAAGGACATCAGGCCTTACTTTTCTGTTTGCGTTTGGTCAGGTCTGCGACCGAGGCAGGCAGTGTAAGCCTCCAAAATGCACATGAAGAATAGATCATCAGAAAGGGTTTTAATCGGCATGAAAGTTTACACAGACAAGGAATTTCCTTTTGCAAGAAGGAGAAGTGTAAAAGCCAGTCTTAACGTGTCGGAGAGGGGGGACGTGGAGGTCAGACAGGGTAAAGAGGAGCTTTCTGCTTTGGGCTCTAATGTGCACACACCATTGACCCCCCAAAGCATGCACACACAGGCATGCACAGATACACACACGCACACACACACAGGCATGCACACACACATGCACACTCACACAGAATCACATACACACGCACACACATCAATCCCTCAGACACGCATACAGTTACACCTGCATATGGGGAGTCAGACAGGTCACCCTGGCAACCCCAACCCCCTCTTGGTGAACAAAGAGCAGGCTCACCAATTACCCCGCTAATCCTAACCCGCATCAATGCGCCGTGGCCTGGGTCAGCACATAGCCATGGTCTATCCCCAAACACTTAACAGTTCACTGGGGTCAATCCCACTGGAGGCCCATGACATCCATCAGCAGGCCCTCAGACAGCCGTCACACTACCCCACACACACCCAGCCCTCAGACAGCCATCACACTACCCCACACACACCCAGACCTCCCCAGCAGACACACACAAAGTCACTTGCTGTCCCAAGACAGTCTTGCTCTTGCCTGGCTCACCACCGTGACCCAGAGCACCATAACACAGGGAATATGCTGCTATTTACATTATGCAAGTCAGCTGTTAGGACACAGCCGGTACTCTGTAATAGCAGGTAGCAGATTGAGATGGGGGTTTTTTCTTACCTCACCATTCTGGTCGAAGCCTCCTGTTGCTACCGTCTCTGAGCTGGGTAATCCAGCACAGTTACACAAGGGAGGGGGAGAGAGAGAGAGCTAGAGAGAGAGCTAGAGAGAGAGAGAGCGAAAGAGAGAGCGAGAGAGAGCTACAAAGAAAGCCAGAGAGAGAGAGAGAGAGAGAGAGAGAGAGAGAGGGAGGGAGGGAGGGAGGGAGGGAGGGAGGGAGGGAGGGAGGGAGGGAGGGAGGGAGGGAGGGAGGGAGGGAGGGAGGGAGGGAGGGAGGGAGGGAGGGAGGGAAAGCTTAATCTAGGATTTGGATGAGTGTGAGGTGTCCTGATAGCGCCAGAAGGCTGGGCGCTCCTATCAGGCCTGAGCAGCGGGCTATCAACCTAACCACTCTGGACACAGGACGTGTCGACGCCACGTCAACTCCAGACCGCCCCCTACTACTCTGACCCAACTTGCCCTGCCAGGATTACTTTCCCCTCATATTAGAATATTAGAGAGAGGCAGGCTGACCGGGGGGGGCGGGGGGGGGGGGTGCAATCCTAATCCCAAATTATAAGTGGTCTGGTCATTGAATGCTGATGTTTGGACTTTAGCAAAACAGTCGTCTGTAAGGTCTAACAGCTTGTTGGGATTTTAAACGGCACTTGTTTGTGGTTACAGTAAAATTAGAGCAATAAAGCATTTGCCTGTACATTAGGAATCCAGATAAGCGAAAACCCAAACCCTGTCAATTCATAGAGAAGTTGGTGGAAGATGAAATACACCTGTCCATCCAGGTCAAACTGTTTGTGAAGCTGACATGGAGGACCTGCTAAACTACTCAAACAACATGATTCGTGAGAAAAACATAAACAACTATTTCCTAAGTAAAGGACAATCTTTTCTATGCAAAGACAAATTATGTTTCACGTAAAGCCGATAACGACGACATAGTCTATTAAAGAAAAGACACAGTATCATGACTGGGTCAACCCTCGACAGGCAACTTTCACCAGAAAGCTGCTGTCACTTGCAGCCAGAGTGCCAGACATGAAACCATGAGTTTAGCTTCCTAAGCGTTTCCCCTCCTAAGCCCCTGGTTAAGCCTGATCCCAGGGGTCCTGTTGAGGCAGCCAAGGAGAAGCTAATGGTTAACAAGTTTACTCTCTTGTAGAGGACTGTAGAGCTCCAGTCTGCCACCAGACTGCCCTGTCAGAGAGGGAGGCTGGGGGGTCAGATGGCTGAGCGGTTAGGGAGTCGGGCTATTAATCAGAAGGTTGCCAGTTCGATTCCCGGTCATGCCAACTGACGTTGTGTCCTTGGGCAAGGCACTTCACCCTACTTGCCTCGGGGGAATGTCCCTGTACTTACTGTAAGTCGCTCTGGATACGAGCGTCTGCTAAATGACTAAATGTAATGTAATGTAAATGTAAGGCTGGGGCACCACCAAAGCTGTCTGGAAGCCGACAGACGGTTTTCGAGGAAAACCCCGTCTTTCTTGAGGGGGGATTCTTTTTCGTGATATGGACTTGCTGTTTTGTGGCTCCGGAGCAAATTTGTTTGCCCTTTCCATTTCACAGTGAGCAGTGAGTTTAATCATTAACTGTTAATGTCCTCGCTTAGCTTGCCCCGTCTTCCATTAAGACATTGCTTTCGGAAACAGATGAACTTGCTTTACCAATGGGCATGTTTAAAATGGAAATTTCCATTTCTCCTCAGAACACAAATATTGTTACGACTACCACATGCAGACTGTCAGAGCAGGCTCCCTGTACTGTGAAGTCAAACAGGGCCAGAAATATGTCCTTCCCTGTGGTGTCCTAATGCTGCAAAATCATTCTCATCTCTCTTCATCTGCCCGAGTAGAACATGACTGCAGGAATGACTCAGGCCTTTCCAAGAATAGGCTCTATCGTTGACAACTACCAGGCACTCCACTTCCCTGTATCAGGCCTGCAGGGCACCAGCAGACAGAGAGAGAGAAAGAGAGAGAGAAACAGATAGATAGAGGGGGAGGGAGAAAGGGGGAGAAAAAGAGGGAGAAAGAGAGAGAGAGAATGAGTGAGAGACAGATTCAGGCAGACAGCGTGACAGTTATGTTTCTGACCATGTCTCTGTCTATAGAAGCAAAAGAAAAACAGAGGGATAGGAGACCAAACAACGGAAAGAGAGAGAGAGAGAGAGAGAGAGAGGGGGAGAGAGAGAGAGCGAGGGAGAGAGAGGGAGAGCGAGGGAGGGAGAGTGAGGGAGAGCGAGGGAGAGAGAGAGGGAGAGCGAGGGAGAGAGAGAGGGAGAGCGAGGGAGAGAGAGCGAGGGAGAGAGAGCGAGGGAGAGTGAGGGAGAGCGAGGGAGAGAGAGAGGGAGAGCGAGGAAGGGAGAGAGAGCGAGGGAGAGAGAGAGAGAGGGAGAGCGAGGGAGAGAGCGAGGGAGAGAGAGCGAGGGAGAGAGAGCGAGGGAGGGAGAGAGTGAGCGAGGGAGGGAGAGAGAGAGCGAGGGAGGGAGAGAGAGAGAGAGCGAGGGAGAGAGAGAGAGGGAGAGCGAGGGAGAGAGAGAGCTGCAGCCATGCTTGCTGTTAGTACAGGGGAAACAGGCCCCACGTGCATCCAGCACCAGGGCTCTATCCTCTTACATAATGTCTCAAGTTCAATACTGCCCGGCTATTTAAAGCGCTGGCTAGGACCAGTGACAAAAAGGTGATATACTTAGTGCCTCCGAAACGGCACGAAAGCACCCGTTAGAACTATATCAGTCACAGACAAGCCCCTGGGTTTGGGTTTGGGTCATGCTGGGGGTATTTTTAGACCTGCTGGTGGTCCTCAAGTATTTACATGCAGTCCAGACCTAGTGGCTTGATGCTCCAGTTCATGTGTTAGGCTAGCAAGCTAGCTAAGCTGCTAACCTCACACATCATTTCACCACACAAACACATATATTCACAATATATAAAGGATATTATGTCCTGTCTAATTAATATAAGTGACTGTGTGCACTGATGATGAAAATCAACTGAAAAAAGGAATTTAGATTTGATAGATAATCCATTTAGCTTGCATGAACAAGCCAGTACACATTTGTAAGCTTGATGTAGACCTATAAAGTCTGGCTGCTCTGGTAACTCAAAGGTAAAATCTGTCCAGACAAGGAGTGGAGTAGAAGCCACAGTCTCTGTAGCGTTGATGGTCAATAAGAAACGGACCTTGGGCTAGAAATTAAACCCATTATCTAAAGTCTTTCCATTACATTGAAATGCGCAGGCTAGCTTAACCCTTCAAGCTGTTGTACATGAGCAACAAACGGAATCAGCTGCCGCTTCATGTTGAATCACACACTAGCATCCTGAATGCCTACGCTCTGTTAACCTAGGAATGAACATGTCGGTTGATATTTAGAGAGAGGCTTGATCAATCAAGAAAGAACTTGAGAAAACTGGCTGATAATTTTAGCTCTGCATGTGGAAGTAAAAAGTAATTTATGAGTCAATGACATAACTTCCTCTGCATCGTGTTCTTTAACTGTCTACAAACTCATTTTGGAAAAATAACATTTACATTCGGTGAATCATATGGACATCCCCCTAAGTCACAACAACACTATCTGTTCCCTGTGTGTCTGTGTGTACTCAGTGAATATCAGTTTGTAGATTTCCCAGCTTCCATGGTCATCCCTGGATGAAACCCAACTTTTTTTGGAGAGCTCTAGACAGCACTGGTCATTCTGTTTTCGGCTCGACTTTGACCATAACACATCCACT
This sequence comes from Osmerus mordax, assembly GCF_038355195.1. Taxonomy (NCBI): domain Eukaryota; kingdom Metazoa; phylum Chordata; class Actinopteri; order Osmeriformes; family Osmeridae; genus Osmerus; species Osmerus mordax. The sequence continues at coordinate 18,326,290 of NC_090056.1, read as the reverse complement.
CTTGAATTCCTGGAAATATTGGGAGTGCTATCTTATTTCTACACATTGTCAGCTTTTCCCCTGACTGCTTATCGACTTAGAAATTACTCATTGCTTTCAACTGGTTAAACCAGGTGCAATGAAACACTCGTTCCATAAACAAAAGAAGCAAAGGAGGTTTCCTACAGTGGAAAAGTTGTAACACTGTTTGAAATGGCAGTTGGACGGATAAAATGCTAGAAGCATGACAAACATAGCCACAGTGACATACTTATCACATACAATAACATGCATTGTCGCAGTGTTATGAAGGCTTCACAAGGCCAACTCCCAAAACATTCAACATAAAGCCTTCGCCTGGATACACTCACACTCAATACCCAACGGCCTCCATCTGTCCAACATGACCTCTTCACAAGTTGGCAATAACAAATCAGAAGAACCATGGTTTATTGTGGCGATTCACTGTTAATCTGAATCCCTGAAAAACAGTGTGACTCAATCCCTCTTCAGCACCAGTTGATAAGATCAGAGACAGAGAAATGTCTGACCAAGATGGCACCCGAGCTATTGTTGTAGTGAATGTGTCAGTTCCCCGGAGCTAGGCCGGAGCAGGAAGTCTGTCAGGCATGACTCGTGTCACTGACAAAAGATGGAAACACACAGCCATTAACCACCTCTAACTATATATAGGCTACTTTTAGTGTTTGCTCTACCAATTCTGGGTGGAGGGGCAAAATGTGTGTGTGTGCATGAAGAGTGAGGGGTGGTGTGGGGGTAGGGGGGATGGGGGGAACTATGAATTAGGCTGATCATTGTGGTAAATTGGTACATTTAATCATTTTCAGCATTTTGGTAACATTTTTGAAACAACAAAAACTATTTTAGAATGTGCAAAACCAGATTATAAATTACAACACCTATAGGTCTCGGTGTGTAAACCAAGATGTCTGACTTAATCCTCAATTTGCTTTGTTGCACGGAGGTTTAAGCCATATCCAGACAGAATTAAATGGGGCAAAGCTCCTAATTTTGCCAACTAACATGGAAGAATTTCAACACTTTGTTCTCTGTGTTTGAAGGGGGGGAGGGTCATGCCTTAATATTTTGTGTAAATGAAAGCATTACACAAAACGGTTACATCGTTATAACACTCTTATTCATCAGGACTACCTGACATGTAGACAGTAGTTAGTTCTGTCACATAACAAACCCATCCGCAGAAGTTGACTACACACTGGTAGACTGCTGAGTGCTTGGTTTTTCAGATCATTCTCAGCAACGATAATTATCTGAGATTCTAGGACACCGGAAAGTGCCGTTTGAGTCAACAAACAAGACTTAATCAAATCAGAATATCAGCTTATTCTGTATTTTTCGACACTTTTATCTTACACCGCAGTTTCCAAACTCAACATGGAAGATGTTTTATGCAGATAATGTTTCTAGAGTAGAATTGGAGTTTGTATTTACTTGATTGAAGTTTGCAAGGTAACTGATATTAAAAAATAATATTTACGGATAAAATATGCAGGCCTATATTTCTATGTAGATGTTCGAGAAGTCTTTTTATTCACACCAATAAATTAAATGTGGAGTCAGTAGAAACCACAGCCGTAATCACACTTTACAGCCAACTGAATGAAATGATAAACTACGTGTAATTTGATTCATTATAATTGGCACATGCCTATTCAGCTCGATTGAAAACAAAATACAGAATTTGCAAACGGAGCCTAAGCTTACATTGCATTTTGCACAAGCAAACGGTGCACCTTGATATCGTCGTTTCCTGCAACGCACAGGGAATAAGTGCCACATAAAGGGGGGGAGAGTGAGACTTTACTGTGTTTTTCGTATTCAAAAGATTAGCATGTTTGCTGAAAGATGCATAAAATAGTAGCCTATGCAGGTAGCAAGTCGCGTGAGTTGACTGTTTTGTGTTTGTCCACAATCCCTATCAGACACTGGGGCTTTTAACATCTTTCACAGATGCTGGTCAAAAATATTCCGATACAACTAATAATAAATCCCGATCACCGACTACGCGAAGTAATCTTGCGTTTGTCGAGCGCCGCTGCCTGCTAACCGCAGGACGCCTCCGATTGCAGCCGCACGTCCAACTCAACACACCGCATAGTCAGCCTTTGATATTCGCAGACGTTTGAACAGAGCAGTCTAGCTTCATGGCACACTTTTCAAGCAACTCCGACTTACCTGCGAGACGTCATAGCAGTCTTCGAAAACTGTCAAAGATCCTTGAATGTGTAGGGAAAGTCAAATAAAGTTAGCCTTCCCGTGCGCCTCTGCCGCGTCGCTTTCAGGAGCGTGCACTCGGGAGGGCGTTTGTTGAACAATGTTCAACTCCAAAGACATAACGCCGGCCCGGTTACCCCGCCTCCAAAAGGATTCATTCTACCATCGGCCACTGTGGCTAACAAGTGTGTGCGTGTGTGTTTGTGTGTGTGTGTGTGTGTGTGTATGCGTGCGTGCGTGTGTGTGTGTGCGTACGCAATAATAATTGGTTGCCGTATTTTTTGTAAATTCAAAAGCGTGTAGCAACGTAGCATAGCCCAGGCTACTAGCAAATACACAAAACAGTAATGTGTGTTCATGTGTGAAGGAGAGATAACGAGATAAATTAATGACAAATTATAATAAATCATATTCAGTGATCGAGATCTTCGTATTAGGCCTACAGTTAACAATAAAAAACGTCAATTATTTCTCTGCCATTGTAGTATACATGATTATAGTAAATTGAGAGAAAGAAAGTATGGAGAGAGGCATCACTGCTTCTACAGCTGCATTGACGTCACCGGCCTGCGGTTATCGGTGGAGGTTAATCTGCTTGGGGATGGGGTTATGCAATTGTCTGAGGCCACAGGCTTTCAAATATGGATTTTGTATTCCTTGATATAGCCTGACCCGCTGTGCCGCACGGCAAAGACAAACAGCCTACTAAATCAGTGACACAGAGGAGCCGGATGGTATGGGATTTCAAACGATACATGCAAATGATACAGCTCTTTTAATAGGCAAATTAGTTTAGAGACTAAAATGATACACTTGGCAGTAGCATGTGACGTTGAATACTGGGGTTCTATAAATCATTGGTGTCCTGTGGTTTGAGATGAGTTATAGCTATTTATGATTTAGACTCAGATTTGTTTGTAATTGAAGAACAGAATGAGCAGAAGGGGATAATTGAGTTCACCCATTAAAAATACAAAAAATCTAATTAGAATCAGAATTATGTATGTGTGCAAATATCCCAATTACTTTCTAAACTACAGCATTGCTTTTACACATGTAAAACAGCTTCTATCTGATCAGGGTATGGCCAGCTAGTTAGCTCCCATTTTAAAAATAAGTCAAAATCTGCTAAGGCAGTCTTTATCTGACAGCTATATAAACACCAGTAGATGGGCAGGAGATGCAAACTACCAACAGCACTGGGACACCTGGGACCCAACCCTTTCCAGACAACCTATGGGGTTGTATCAGCATGCAGGCGTGTCAGAGTTGAGTGCTACAGAACAGTATACCCTGGAGGCCTTAGCAAACAAACAAAAAGACTGGGCTAGGGTCTTCTCTCCCTGAGGTGACAGGCTCCCTGCTGACCTTTGACCTTTCAGCCTGGAGACTGGGGAGTCCTCTGGTCCAAAACACAAATCCTGTGAGGGGAAACAAAGGAGACTCACATTAATTCTGATTCAGTGGGACAGTTAAAGCCTTGTTGTGCCCAGAGAACAAGAGAGGGTATTGGGGCTAGGGTGCTGGAGAGCCCAGAGAACAAGAGAGGGTATTGGGGCTAGGGTGCTGGAGAGCCCAGAGAACAAGAGCGAGTATTGGGGCTAGGGTGCTGGAGAGCCCAGAGAACAAGAGAGGGTATTGGGGCTAGGGTGCTGGAGAGCCCAGAGAACAATAGAGGGTATTGGGGCTAGGGTGCTGGAGAGCCCAGAGAACAAGAGAGGGTATTGGGGCTAGGGTGCTGGAGAGCCCAGAGAACAAGAGCGAGTATTGGGGCTAGGGTGCTGGAGAGCCCTGAGAACAAGAGCGAGTATTGGGGCTAGGGTGCTGGAGAGCCCAGAGAACAAGAGAGGGTATTGGGGCTAGGGTGCCGGAGAGCCCAGAGAACAAGAGAGGGTATTGGGGCTAGGGTGCTGGAGAGCCCAGAGAACAAGAGAGGGTATTGGGGCTAGGGTGCTGGAGAGCCCAGAGAACAAGAGCGAGTATTGGGGCTAGGGTGCTGGAGAGCCCAGAGAACAAGAGAGGGTATTGGGGCTAGGGTGCTGGAGAGCCCAGAGAAGAGCACTTACACCCAGAGCTATAGGATCGTTTCAGCGCTTTTCCACATCAGGCAGAGGTTGAACAGGGTTTTTTGTTTAGCAGTTGTCATGAAAACAGTTCTTTGATGACGAGGCGGGCATGCCTCAGGTCTCTGGACTGCAGCGTGCGTTCCAGAGAGCCAATGACATTTCATTTGGTGAAGGCCTGGCATTGTTGCATAATTCATAAATCCACTGTGACCTTTGTAAAAACTGTAGTCGGCGGCGTGTTTAAAAATAAAACATCTTGAAATATGCCTAACATTGCTGGCCAGCTAGCTTGGGGCTTTCATCAATGCTTGTAACCAAAAGCCTATTTTAAAGAGAACTGAACAGGGCTAGCCACACTGTCTGTACAGATCAGAGAGCTTTACAGTAGTGTGAATATAGTGTTACTGTCTGCAGAGTGTACCACCAGGGTGTATTTTCGACAGCGGTACTGCAAACCGAGTCTGAGGGCATTAAATCGAATCAACCAAAATGTCACTATTGACTGCAGAGAGTAAAGGAATTCCATTGAGACAGGCCACAGAATCTGGTCCAATTGGTTGACACTTTATTTCATGGTGGTAGGAACACAAGACAAAGGTAATAAAGTTAGTAATGGTCAGGTCATGCCACTCTTAGCAGTGCACTGCCCTTTGAGGAGGAGGAGGGGGGGTCCATCAAACAGTAGTTTACAGAGGCCAGACGGGGAGGAAATCCACATGAACACATAAATAAACAACAAAAAATAAGATTCCAAAACAGTAAATAGTATATTTGTAAAAAGCCAGAGAAGTCCTTTTTTGGCTACGTCTTCACTGGGATATTTTCTTGTATGAGCATTGTATTAATATAATTATCATTATTATTTATTAATTTACATACTGGGGGATGAGGCTAGTACACTGGCTAAAGTAAGAGGACAGTTATATGGACGACAGCTTTGTCACCAGGGTGGGGTGACCTGTTTTAAGGCAATTATAGACAGTTTCCACCCAAACATTAGATAGCATCTGTCCGCACTCCTGACTTCAACTGCATAATCCAAGCAACCAGAAGTTCTCAATTGCTATGATACACACTAAGCCGTGAGTAGCAATTCAACCAAATGACAGTTCTACAGTACTCATTGGAAATTACCTACGTACCTCTTTGTACACAGTAGGTCGATTTTATTGTCTTTTTTTTGTGTGGGGGAGGGAGGGGGGGGGGGGGGGTAACAGGAAAACAGAAGGTTTCTGGACTTGGATTTGACACTGAAGTCTCTGAGGAACACAACAGCCATCTTCTCTGTGTCCTTCTCCATCCATTCCCTGTCACACGGACGGAGGGATGTCCTCACGTGTGTAGTGATTTTGACAGACTTGGTTCCAGTGTATAGTACTAAAAACTAAACCTCCACAGGTACACATTGCTAAATTTACACTTAGAAATCGCAGGGACTGTACAAAATGGTTGCTTTTGCTTTTAAGAAGGGGGAACTATTACAATACCATTGATACTCAACCATGAACTAGTATGTTTCCTCTTTGAATATTGACTAGTATCTCAAAAGAGTTTTCAATCAGTCATTATCAGTCAGCTTTTTGTAGTTCAGCAGAAAGAAAATCACATTTCGCATTGCATCAGTTTCTGAACGTTACATAATTCATCTTGAAGTTACAAACCCATGCAGTGTTATATCTTTGTTGCGATTGTGATTCTGTTATGCTGTTTTTTCTTTCCTTCTGCTGTTGCTTGTCAGTTTCAAACATCCCCACAGTATCACATTGTCCCCTTTCAACACAAGATCATTCTCATTTATTCAAGGTTATCGTCTCGTATTCATTCAAATTGATAAAGAAACGGACTTTCTGACATGTTCTGAAACATGTTACTGATGGCTGCTCCCTTCGGTCCCCTCGGAGAGATCTCTCTCTCTCTTGTTCTCCTCAGTATTGCCTCTTGTTTCTGCAGTCTTTGCTTTCAGCGCCTCCATCAGGCCAGTTGTGGTAACAACACGTATTTGCACCGTTCATAAAACAACTGCTCCAATACGAAAAAATAAAACAAACCAAAAAAATTCTTTTCAAAAAACGCCCAGAAACAAAATACAATATCCGCCGTAGTTCAGTAGCTTGTGAAAGTCAGGTGTGTCAAATAAAGGAACCATTTTTGCTAATACAAAGCATGTCAATTTACAATGACATGTGAATCCACCTCAACTGTCATGTGAACAGGCATGCTTGCCTCAAAACAGAAAGATATTATTTACGGAAACAAAATAAGAACAAAATCAAAGGTAACACTGCAGAAGTGCATGCAACTAGTGGTCATTAGTCTGTTTGATTGTAAAATCGAACGCACAACACATGAGAAGCACAATTCTCCAAGAAACCAATCTTACATATTCACAGTCTCAGGTATTTATATACTCTATATTTATTACATTTATTGTGTGAATGATTAAATTCTTGATTGATGCGAATGGATTTTTGATATGCAAGTTTGTCTTTAATGCTGTTCACTTTCTCTTGTGCTGTCCTGTCTGTGTGGTGTGTTTCAAAAGTAAACTGGGATCTGACACGTGGCAGAGGTGCAGCGCTGTGTGAAGGGGGCGGGGTTACAGAGGTGGAGCGCTGTGTGAAGGGGGCGGGGTTACAGAGGTGGAGCGCTGCGTGAAGGGGGCGGGGTTACAGAGGTGGAGCGCTGTGTGAAAGGGGCGGGGTTACAGAGGTGGAGCGCTGCGTGAAGGGGGCGGGGTTACAGAGGTGCAGCACTGCGTGAAGGGGCGGGGTTACAGAGGTGCAGCGCTGTGTGAAGGGGGCGGGGTTACAGAGGCGCAGCACTGCGTGAAGGGGGCGGGGTTAGAGGTGCAGCGCTGTGTGAAGGGGGCGGGGTTACAGAGGTGCAGCGCTGTGTGAAGGGGGCGGGGTTACAGAGGTGAAGCACTGCGCGAAGGGGGCGGGTTACAGAGGCGCAGCACTGCGTGAAGGGGGCGGGGTTAGAGGTGCAGCACTTGGTGAGGGGGCGGGGTTACAGAGGTGCAGTGCTGCGTGAGGGGGCGGGGCTACAGAGGTGCAGTGCTTGGTCAGGGGGCGGGGCTACAGAGGTTCGGATATTCTTAGCAGCTCCACTAACAGGCCTGTCGTGAACATTCAGAGTGACCTCGCCTCTCTGCTCCGGGGCCAGAGGACCCCAGCATCTCTGCTTAGGACTCTCACAGCACAAGGGAATGTATGTATTAACTCCTGTCTGTCTGTGTGGAGGATGAATGTATTAAATCCTTTATGTATGTGTGGATGATGTATAGAATATACACTCAATATGTTGTGTAGGTATGTGAGGATGCAGGAATGTGTGTATTAATGGGTGGATATGGCACCTGGACTCAGAGAGCCCCAGTGTGGTCACTGTTCAAGTCATGAGCAACGAGGGTGGTTGGTTCGCGTTTGTTTTTAAAACAACAAAAGGTACACAGTAATACGTGTTATTCACTTGTCCTGCGACACCACAAACATACGGACGTACACCTGTGTGATCTGATGAGGTGTCTGCTGTGGGGGGGAAACAAAAAAAAAACGAAAAAAAAAAAAAACACACATGAAAAAAATAATAATCCACAATGTATTCATTTTTTTCTCTCCCCAAATATAAAAAGCAATGTAAAGTATACAAAAATAGAAAATAATTACAGCAGTAGACATGGTGGTATGGAGGAAGGGGGTGCCAGGTGGTTATTTGGCGGAGGAACAGTGTAATATTTTGGGGCTGTTCAGGGCATCCTCCACCAGGTGGAGCTCCAGACCGTCCACTAACACGTCCTTCACACAGCCCACGAAGCCTGTGCTGTAGGCCTTGGGCAGGCGACGGGCCACCGCCAGCTCCTCCAGACCGCCTGGAGAGGGAAGGAGAGAGGGGGGGAGAGAGGGAGGGGGGAGGGGAGAGAGAGAGGGGAGAGAGAGAGGGGAGGGAGGGCAGAGAGAACATGAGAGAAGGGGTTTAGGATGCGTGAAAATTGAAAAGAATATTCCAGTCTTAATGTGCCTCATGTCTACACTGTCAGTTACTGTAAGGATGTCCAGAGAAGACTATTTACCTGACAGACAGGCTCTCACATGTGCCTGCCCTCGCCCTCTCTCTCACACACACACACACACACACACACACACACACACACACACACACACACACACACACACACACACAGCTGTCTGAGGGTAAGCTCAGTGGTAAAGTGTGACGTGTGTGCCTGTAGAGGAGGCCCATGCAGCCATGAGGTGAGCAGGAGAGAACATCAGACAGCTGGTCTCTCTGGAGACCTGATCCATCACATTCTCCAGTAGCAGCTGCTGGTCTCTCCTCTCCCCCAGGACCCAGCCTGCTTGTCTGCCCTTTGATATTTCACCTGTGTTGCGTTCTCTCCCCCCCTCTCTCTTTCTCTCTCCTTACTTCACAACGAGGACTTTCTTCCCTTCTCTATTCTATTTCACGCAACCATCTCTCCTTCCATTTTTCCTTTCTCCTTCTCTTACTCTCTCCCCCTCTTTCCTGCTCTGTACTCGTCTAATCCTCCGCGCTGAGTTCATCTCTGCGTCGAGCTCTTTCCCCTCTCTCTCTGTCCCCCCTAATCGGATTGCGTGCCTGAATCGGGGATCGACAGGGCTAATTTCATGCGAGTTACAGATGAATTAGTGATGAGCAGAGAAAGAAGGGGATTTAAAAGAGAGGGGCTCTTGATGTGAGGGCTGCCTGAGGATAATGTATTCTAGCTGCAGGGAGCGCTCAGCACCTGTTCCATCGGCATAGGTGAGTGTGTGTGTGTGGGGAGTGTGTGTGTGTGGAGAGCGTACATGTCAAATATGGCAGCCTCTCCTTTTCCCTCTCAAACTCACCTTTCCACCACCTGAACTAAAAAGACTGCATTCAGAAACTGTTTCTTTTTTTTTGGTCGATGTTATTTCCATGGAACGTTCTCCACAGGCTCCCGGTATTCTCTTTTTAAAGACTTTCAGAGTGAAGTTCAACCCAAACTGAACCCAAACAGATAACGGACAAACTTACAGTTCCAGAGAGTGGAGACATTTAAGAGTCAGACAGATAGTCTCTCATTTTCTGAACTCAATACCTGAGTAGAATTGAACATTTTCCAAAGTGTTATGTGACGGTTCTACATGCAGTCGACAAATCAGCCTGTCGGCAGAGTTCAACAGCCTGCAAAGACTCCCAAGTACTTCTGCACACATTCAAAATTAACCCAACAAAGTACCAGTTGAGAGAGTTAGGCGTGTCCTATGCGTTCTACCGTGTGGGCGTGTTTCCACTGTGAGTGTGTGCTGCGTGTGGAAGGTGGATGTGTCAGCTGCTAGTGGACGTACCCAACCAGAGGGCTCCGTCTGTGTCCAGCTGAGTGGCCATCAGGGGAGACGACCCCGTCACTGCCGCCTCGTTACCCACCTGTAGAGAACCATCCCTGAGGGCTCTGGAGGGGAGGGAGGGGGAGGGAGGCAGGGGAGGTAGAGGGAGGAAGGGGAGGTAGAGGGAGGGAGGGGAGGTAGAGGGGAGGTAGAGGGAGGGAGGGGAGGTAGAGGGAGGGAGGGAGGGGAGGTAGAGGGAGGGAGGGGAGGTAGAGGGAGTGGAACAGGAAAGAGATTTCAGGGATGAGAGAGATGTCAGAGGCATTTGAACCATCATTTATAATAGAATAACTGACAGTCTGTGGCTCGGCTTAAAAACAAAACTCCTCACTATCTAATGGCTCGGGAGTTCCATAACAAGCCCGCTAAAACTGAGGGCAACATCTCTTGAATACCAAACCAGGATTTAACAACTCAATCATTATTTAATTTAATCACGCCACACCACAAACCCACCCATCGATTCATTTTAACCTTCCACATCACAAAACCTGCTTTTAATTATCATTCGCTCGCGTGAACCCAGCTTGGGTTAACAGCAGCAGAGGCAGCGCTGCAGGCAGAGGCAGCGCTGCAGGCAGAGGCAGCGCTGCAGGCAGAGGCAGCGCTGCAGGCAGAGGCAGCAGAGGCAGCTCTGCAGGCAGAGGCAGCAGAGGCAGCGCTGCAGGCAGAGGCAGCAGAGGCAGGCCTACCTGCTGGCCTTGATGCGTATCCAGCGGTTGGTGTTGACGCGCACAGAGGAGCGCAGCACCACAGGCTTGGAGCCCAGGTCGTAGGTCATCTGGATGCGGCCGTCCACCACGGCCAGGGCGATGTAGTCGGAGCCCTCCACGCCCTTCCCACTCCACATCACCAGGCCCTGTGTCGCCTCCGTCCTGATGCTCAGCTCAAACTTGTTCACCAGCAGAGCCTTCTCACTGCGGGGGGGGGGGGGGGGGGGAGGCAGCAGGATCAGAGGTCAGAGGGAGGCAGTAGGGTCAGAGAAGCAGTAAGGTCAGAGAGAGGCAGTAGGGTCAGAGAGAGGCAGTAGGGTC